>NC_091455.1:111441095-111741095 GCF_027789765.1 Dendropsophus ebraccatus
ATAACCCACCAATAAATAATTTTATTATAAATTAGCAAAGGCATACAACCCAGAAAAAAAGTAAGACTTTTAGAGCTTGAAAGGAACACTTCACTAATACAGGGCACCCAGGATCCCTTATTTGATCAGTAAGGTTGCAGTTCCAATCACTTTTCACGTAACCTGTGGATGAGTTATAAATAACAAGTAAAATATGAAGAAAATAAAAATGCCATGCCATATCTATCTTTCTATATAAATACAGTAGTGCCTTGGATTACGGGCATAATTCGTTGCGGGACCATGCTTGTAATTCAAATCACTCTTCAACCAAAGCTAATTTTCCCATAATAAATCATTGTAATGCAGACAATCGGTTCCACACCCCAAAATATATATATTTTTTATTATTATTCTGAAAAACGTGAAACAAATTAAACAATGAGAAACAGCTGAATATGTGATATTATAGGTTACTGTACAGTATAACAATCTGCATGTGGAGTATAATGGATAGTAAGTGCATAAACCAGAAACACAGCTGCAGTTTGTAGATACAAGTGTAAGTGCAGGCACATTATAGCAGCAGTGTGTATAGCTGAGTGTGAGTGCAGGCATATTATAACAATATTGTGTACAGCTGAGTGTAATTGCAGGCATATTATAATAGGAATTGAGTGGATGGGAAACACAAGGGCTGACAGACACTGCAGGGAGCATGAAGGAATAAGCAGGGCATATGTGGGTACAGTATAGCAGCACTCTCTGTCTGGTGAGAGAGGGGTTACAGCTATGAAGAGATTACCTCCGCAGTCCTGTCCCCTGATACAAGCCCCAGCCTGAAGTGGATCTGCTATGATTTGGAAGGTGAGAGAGACTTTCTGGGTCAGAGTATAGGGGTGTAGACCCCACTATGCAGACCATGCCCCGACCCCACTCCCCTCCCACCCAGTACAGGGAGCTCTTAAACCAAAGCAAAGCTCTTAAACCAAGTAAAAAAAAAATGGAAAAACTGTGAGCTCTTCTTGAAAAATGCTCTAAATCCAAGTTATTCTTAAACCAAGGTACCACTGTGTGTTTGTGTATATATATATATATATATATATATATATATATATATATCTCAACATATTGTATCTTCCAGAGACCCACAGCTGTATCAGTATTTAAAGTATACTGTGATTAGGCCCAGTAGTAGCTTCACATTGGAAGCATTTCATGCTGTGGGCAATTATTACAATCCAGAGTGCTAATTGCTTTTCGATTTGCAGAGTGTGTTTCCAATAAGCATTGCTGTGCACCTTGCCATGAACTGCTTTTTAATGACAGCTTGCCTCTATCAAAAGGCAAAATCAGCTATTACAACTTGGAAAATCAGCATTAGATATTTAAGAAAAAAGAATAACATGGTTTAGTATAACAGTTGAAATGAGCTAATCTACTATATTTAATTTAACTCAAACAAACACCATTATAATATTGCCTATACAGTACTTACCAAAAATGGTCAAGTAATACAGAATCAGAATTAAAAGTTTTATAAACAGTATTACACTTTTCCTAATTCTACCCAAAGATTTAACTTGTTGTATATGAATGAGTGATCATGTGAAATGCATTTTTAGGGTAAATTCACAAGGGCGTCTCGCACAAGAAATCCGCAGCTAATCCGCAATACACATATTATTCTTATTATTATTAATATGTGTATTGCGGATTAGCTGCGGATTTCTTATGCGAGACGCCCGTGTGAATTTACCCTTAGGCTATGTTCACACACCATCATAATGACAGCAGTTTTTAGTGGACGGCCGTCATTTAACAGCAAATAACAGGTGTTTTTCCAACAGCCATTCTTTTTTAAACAACAGACGTTTTTTGCCGGGAAGGCATTTTCCCCCTGTATTGACATCATCAGGACTTGAGGGAAAATGCCTTCCGGCTGCGGTTCCGAAGCTGGTGTAGCAGCGCGGCGTGGGCACATGGAGAGGTAAGTTAGGATTCTGTATTAAGTTTACTCCTGCCAAATTTATCCTTTAACCCCTTGAGGACAGAGCCTAAAATGGCCTTAAGGACCGAGCCAAATTATAAGAATGTGACCTGTGTCACTTTAACCATTAATAACTTGGTAATGCTTTTAATGCTTTTACCTATCCTGCTGATTCTGAGACTGTTTTCTTGTGACATATTATACTTGATATTACTGCTAAATTTGAGCCGATCTTTATGAAACTCCCCCAAATAATGTAAAAAATTGCATTTTTCTAAAACTTTATGCTTGTAAGGGAAATAGTTATGCCAAATATTAAATAGCATTAGCAATATGTCAACTTTATGGTGGCGGCATTTATTAAATTTGCCTTTAATTTTTTAAGACAATAGAAAGCTTCAAAATCAGATTTTTTAGGGACCAGTTCAGGTTTAAAGTTTATTTGAGGGGCTGTACGTTGGAAAGCCCCACAAATCACCCCATTTCAAAAACTGGACCCCTAAACAGTTCAGAATAACTTCCACAAAGTTTTTTTAACCCTTACAGTGAGTCACAAAAGAAAAAGTTAAGTGTGTAAGAAAATTAAAAACTTAAATTTTCTGTGGGAAAAATTATATTGTGATTCAATATCTTTTATAATAGAAAACCTATTACCAGAGAAATGCACCACAATATTAAATGCCCTATTTCGTCAATTTATAGAAATATCCCATAAGTGCTATTTGACGCATATTACGCCACCACAAGCCTCGGATATATTTTTCCATTTTTCAGGACCACTTCTGGTTAGCAGAGGAACTGGGGTGCCAAAACATAACAAACACCCCTAAAGGGACACCATTTAGGAAACTACACTCCCAAGAAATGTAACAAGGTGTGCAGTGAGCATTTGAACCCCACAGGTGTTTCACAGATTGGTGTGGCGTGAAAATGAAACATTTTTACACTAAAATGTTGGTCAAGCCTAAAATTTTTCATTTTCACACAGGGTTAAAAGGAAAACAAAACTCACAAAATGCATAGAGCAGTTTGTTCCGAGTATGGAAATACCCCACATGAGGACACAAAGTGCCATGCGGGCACAGAACAAGCCTCCAAAGGGAAGGAGCGCCAACTGGCTTTTGGAGGCTGGATTTGGCTGGAATGGATTTTGAGGGCCATGTCGCATTTACAAAACCCCCGTGCTACCAAGGCGGTAAACTCTGAATAAGTGACCCCATTCTGGAAACTACCCCCTTTAAGGAATCTAACAAGAGATGCAGTGAGCATATCAACCCCACTGGTGACGGGCACAAATGTGGAACAATGTGCCATAAAAATGAAAAATGCTTGTTTTTTTTATTTTCACACAACAAATGTGTCCGTCACCAAGGGGTCCATATCCTCACTGCAACTCTTGTTACATTCCTTGTGGGGCATAGGTTTCCAGTATGGGGTCACTTAGGGGGAAGTTTCCACTGTCTTGGCAGCACAGGGGATTTGTAAATGCAACATGGAAAGCCATTCCAGCCAAATGGGGCTCCTTCCATGGCACTTTATGGTAACTACTGATGAGCGAACATGCTTGTCCAAGCTTGGTACTCGTTCGAGCATTAGGGTACTCAATAGTACTCGTTACTCGGAAGAGCATCTTGAGATACTCAAGAAAATATCATCATCCGTTTCCTGTAAGTATAGGCGCTTTTTCTCAGCCAATAAATATGAAGGAGACTCTTTGGTACATCCTGCGATCACGTGGGACCCATACATGTCGATAGCAGCGATTGGTTGGCCAGATCAGATGACCCTGCCATATAAAAAGCGCGGCCGGCAAGGCTCGGCTCACATGTATGCTGGAAGAGATCATAGACAGAGCTGCGTCTGGTCAGGGAGAGCATTAGGGAGGGAATTAGTGTTTCAGTAGGCAGGGAATACTAGCAAAACAACCAAACAGCCCTTGTAAGGGCTTCAAATCATTCTTAAATTATATTACTACAGACTGCTGGCTGGGACTTGCAGTGCAGCTACCACGATTTCAGCAGCAGACTGTGGTGATCGGCTGCTGGCAGAATGGGACATTAGGTGTTGCATACAGACCCCTAAGAAGTGCTCAGTATGATTTTGTGGCTGGTGGTGCTGCTGTAGTACATTGTAATGCTCTGATTTGTAGTACACCTGCATAGAACTTTACTGCTCATTGTAAGGGGGTGTCACAGAGTGTATTGGTGCAGCCACCAACAGATTGTATCTCACAGCCCCCAAAAAATTAGTGGGACCACTAGTATATTTCCAGATTTCTATCTTTCTTACTCAAGCCATATTTAAGTTCACTACTGCTTGCAGAGTGTAGCTAAACAAGCTTTTGTGTCAACCATGGGTGCGATGTGCAGCCATTTCTGTCTTTTTGGCTATTGCATATTTTATGTATTCTGTGCCTTTTTTTTTCATTTTGACTAGCACTCATGCTTTGTAAGACCCATGTGATCCAAATTAGCAGGAAGCACATGTGTACATATGGGGAGGACCTCATAGTATTCACCCATTTTACCTGAAGGAGCAATGGAGAGAGGTAAGAGCTTGTTCACACTTGTGTCGCTTGGCATCCACATTCTCTGCCTGCGGTGCCTTCAGGGTTTGGAAGGGGCCCTTAGGGGTTTGGTCCTGTGACATTGGGGTTGCAGGGCCATTTCTTGGCCCCTCTTCTCTGCTTGTGCGTGCTTTGGGGGGATTGTGTTCGCTCACCGGCACAGTGATGTTTTTTGGTTAGGGACTCGTGTATCATACACGAGACCTGCATGTTGGTACATGAGGCAATATGGTTTGATCAAATTATATACTAACTTCTGATGTTGGTTTTTAAATGTAGCTGAACAAGCTTTCGTGTCAACCATGGGTGCGATGTGCAGCCATTTCTTTTTTGCTTGTTCTTTCCATATACTGATTGTAGTCTAAAAAACAAACAGGTTTGTGCGCCAGTTTTGGTACCAGGGACAGGAATAAAGGTGGTACTATTCCTGTAAATTGTGGTCAAAATAAGGACATCATGTTTGTACTCATATTTGACCAACAACATATTTTCACAGGCAAAGGCCCTGCTCTCACCCCTTGGCATCAGTTGTCTTACCAGATGACTTGGGAGGCCTCTTTGATTCTTTTTCCAATCGTGTCGCAAGCTACAATAGCTCAGGCAGCAAGGGACCCGAACAGGGGGATGCTACTATAAAAGTTATCAACACAAAGGGGCCTTATGAGCCTTCCTTTGAAGCTCATGAGCGACTCCTCTACTGAGATGTATATCCCAGAGAAATACATCAAAGCAAATTTGGATGATAAATAATCTAAGACCGGTCTTACTTTGAACAGGTGGTCATAGAGCTCATAACTTTGGGGGGCTGGGGTCCAGATGGGGTCACCTGTCTGGGGGGCAGCCCGAGGCATCCTCCTGGGACGCCTATGCGGGTATTCATCACCACTGGATGATGATGATGATGATGATGATGATGATGGATGAAGGAAAGAGAGAAAGAAGGATCTCCCCATTCATCCTCACTGGCTGATTCAGTGTCTGAGGCAATAAGAGCTTAGTGTTGTATAAAACTTTTTTTTTTAACTAGTGTATTGTAAAATGTAGAGTTGTGTAGTGTAGTGTTATTTTTTTTTAAAACCTATGCCAAAAAAGAAGAGTTGCTGAGTGCTGCAGCACTGATGAGCACTCGGCAGCAGTAGGGTGTACAAAAAAAAAAATCAAAAATCAAGGAAAGAATGAAAGAAAAAAATGGAAAAAAAAGGGGGAAGCCCACCTGTATGGTGGCACACCATAGTCAACTAACTGAGGTGTGCACAGCAAAGGACAATATTTAATTTTAACCCCTCTTGCAGTGATTGGTCGGTCGGTCCTGATCAACCAATCATGGCAATCAGGGGGTGGAACCATGGCCACTTAAAACGTAGGTTAAATGGTGATTGGGTCACAGGAGCCTGGAAAGACTGTTATTTGCTGTCATTGGCTGGTCTGTACTGACCAGCCAATGACAGCGATAGTTGTCACGGGGAAAATCATTGTATTGCTCATACAAGTCCCCTTGGGAGGCTACAAAGAATTGTAAAAAAAAAAAAAATCCTATAAAAAAAAATGTTACATAATATCTTGAAAAGTCACATATACGCAATTGAGGTACAAATTATGGTAGAAAAATGAGAGCCCCATATGAATTTATTATTTTCATTTATGAATCAGTCAATCTTTAAACTTGTTATGTGTTATATGCTTAGTCACATGATCACTATGAAGTGACGTGTAGACTATTAATTAGTCTAAATGTGTGTACACCATTGTGTCTGATAATGATTAGCTGTAATCTGTTTCATTCTCCAATGTAACCATGATTAAGTGCCACGGCGTGAAACGCGTTGGCTTTGTGATTTTAAAAAAAGAATAAAAGTTAAGTTTTAAACATTGACATCTTCTACACCTCCTGGAGTGCTGGATCAAAAACCTATTTTCCCTGATGCCCCATAGAACCCTATGGGGGCATCCATAATTCTTTACAGCTACGGATGTGCTTCCAGAAACATTTTGGAATTCAGGATGCACTGTTTGGCAGCCTTGGCCAGTGCCAGCAACAGGGCAAATGCCTCTGGGTGCTGACATGGGCCCTTTAACTGTACACGCTCCTAATCAGGAGTCTATACAGTTAAATATGGTACTGTGTTTGACAGAGCCGGGAGCCAGAGGCAGCATGCAGTTTATTTTTCTCCCCTCCTCCATTTTTATGGTCAGAAAACACTATAGGTTTCCTGAAGCCTTCTGAAAGGCTTGCTTAACAGAAGTGTAAAGGAGGCTTTATTCCTGGCTCTGGCTCTGGCACTCAAATTCTACCCGAACTATACTGTAAAAAGCCAATGATTATATATAAAATGTTGATATTCTGTCAAATGCTTACTGCCACTGGGTTTTCTCCAAGTTTTGGTGCAAACTGTGCAAAATTTAGGAGCTTTTTCGTCAAAGCCTTCTACTTTTGTCCAGAAAACTCCTGACCCACAGACAATGCTGACATAGTATGTATGTTTCATTTTCTATTTTTCTATTGTAGTAAATTGTTTGTTTTTTTCCTTGCATGTGGCTTAGTAGTGGATGCCATTTCATAAACAGTGGCTATTATATAAGAAAAAAAAAAGTGGGGTCCCCCCTAATTTCCTTAACCAACCAGATACAAACTAGGTAGTAACAGCCCGACTTTTACCAGGGTGAGAAGAGACCGTTATTTTGGCCCTTCCCAGCCTAATAATGCCAGCCTGTTTTGGCAGAGACCTTTATTTCTGCACCCAGTGGTCAGTACAGGGGTAGTTACTTTAGTTTTTAATATTTTATGGGTTAACAATAGCTCTGATCACTGTTAAGCTACATGTAAGTAATAAAAACACATACAAGTTAAAAAGGAAACTAACAGCAGGTTAGACTTGTAACCTGCTGTTATGTTTCCATAGCCCATGGAATGCTGAGAATGAACATAATTTTCTTACCACCATCCTCAGTGCTATTTTCATTAAATCTTCAGTTTGAATAATCTATAAATTATGTGGTTTGGTGTATGGGGGGGCCAGACTACCATTCTCAGTGCACTGATCTACCCTACCCGGCTGCCCGCCACTCCTCATTAATATTTGGGCAATGGTTTCTGATTACAACCTTGAGATCTGGCAGTCATGTGAATATTATTTGTATCTTCTACCCAACCATTGCTACATACCTAATACATCCATGGGAAAGATATAAGACTAATTCCTCCAGTGGCGTAGCTGCCATAGAGGCAGCGAAGGCGGTTGCTATGGGGCCCATGGGGGGAGGGGGCCCAGGGAAGATAAGAGCCTCCTGTGTCCTTTTGCTTAACCCCTTATGTACTGCAGTGTGTAAGTGACCCAGTGTTCTCTTACATGCTGCAACACAAAAAGGGTTAATTTGCTAAAGACAATAAGCTCTCTGATAACCCCTGACCTCTGAGCTCCTGTAGAAGTTATCAGTGCAGGAGAGAGATAATTGTCTTCTGTATTAACCCTTTGTTTGTGTTGCAGCATGTAAGAGAACACTGGGTCACTTACACACTGCAATAAATAAAGGGTTAAGCAAAAGGTAGTCTGCTTCTTAACCTATGCATATAACCATGAGGCTCCTAATAGGCTGTTATAGTTAAATACAGTGGGTGGACAAAACAAGCAAACATTGGCTTTTTGCTCTCCCAGTCACTGTTGTGGCTGCACGCAGGATTCTGCCTCTGGCTACAAGAGAATTTTTTTTTTTGCCACATTACCGAGTGTGTGTGTGTGTGTGTGTGTGTGTGTGTGTGTGTGTGTATGTATATATATATATATATATATATATATATATATATATATATATATATATATATAATATATGGGAGGGGGGGCCCCATACAGTTTTATGCTAGGGGGCCCCATGAATCCTAGCTATGCCCCTGCCTCCACTCTAAAGACAACAGGTGTCCAGGTGCATATCACGAAAAAGGATGTTATTCATACAGTATCAAGACAATAAAACACTACGGGGGGCATTTATTAAGTCCGGCGTTTTTTACGCCGGACTTATAAATGCCCCCGCAGCTTCGGAGCTACGGAGATTTATGTAGAGGCGGACTGCCTCTACACAAATCCCGTGCGCGCCGGTGCGCACCGCCGAAAACCTACGCCAGCTGAGGACTGGAGTAGGTTTTCGGCGTACATTTGGGCGGAACGGATGGTAAATCGCGCGGACTCTGAGTCCGCACCCTCCGTTCCGCCCACTACACGCCCCCTTTCCGCCCCCCTGGCGCACTCGGCGGAAAGTGCCGATTTGCGAATATTTTATTCGCAAATCGGCCATTTGCGAATAAAAAAATACGCAAGTCGTCACTTTCCGCAAAAAATCATCCGTTCGCCGGATGATACATGTGGCCCTACGTGTTTTAAGACCATCCCAGCCTCTTCCTTAGGTGTTGGATACATTGACGAAAAAGTGATGCTGGTCTATAGCACAGCACAGGAACAATATTCTATGTTAAAAAAAAAAAAAGTTTTTCCATTTTTTTTCTCTGAACAAAGACAAAGACACACATCATACTGATATGACAGGAATTTTTTTCCATTGTAAAGGAATGGTGCAGTACGTCCAAATTTGGGCAGGAGTTCTTAGGGTCAGTTCACACTTAGCAGAAGGCAATGAATTTCCTCTCTGAATCTGTGCTTAAAATTCTCCCTGAAAAATTGGTGCAAAGCAATTTTCCATTGAGTTCAATGGGATTTTCGCTCTGCTCTTCACCCGGCAGAATTTCTGTGCAGAATGTTCTGCCACAGATCCGCTTTCCACCCAAAGAATTGACATGTATTGCGCTTGAGGAATCCTATAGAAATCAATGGGGCTTGAATTCTGCTTGAATTCCGCTTGAGTTTTGCTCCTATTCTGCCAAGTTTAATAGGCAAGGAGTTTCAAGCAGTTTCTTTTTCAACTCCTCACCTATTATTCATCTATTTACCAGTGTGATCAGGCCCTTATACTGTATTTACCTTTCTCTTAAAGACGGGATTCTCTGTAATATTCCCTTACATACACTACTGAGCAATGAGACATACATTAAATGCCTTGCTGCTAACAGGTGATGCATAAGGCTACTTACACTCTTTTCTGCCACACATACTTACTAGGCTGGGTGCATACAGGGCTGTAAATAGAGATGAGCGAATGAGATTTGTTTTGCCTTATACGAAGCAGAACAATGTGATTCACTCACCTCTAGTTGTAAGTTTACCTCTGACAGGTTGCTCTGTGAGAAAGGGTTAATGGTCAGTGAAGCCTGTTTAAAACGAATAGCATACTACAAGCTGTGTTCAAAGATCCTGCTTATGCATTATAAATAAAAGTTTGTCCTAGCAGTTAATTTTAAACTCAGATCAATAAAAATAATCAAGACTCCAGTGTGGCATAATTTATCAAGGGTGATTCTTACAAGTGGCTAGCATATGAAAAATCAATACAACATATATCCCTTTCAGGACCCCACAACTTTACTATGTATGGTTTAGCTGTGTTGATGTTTTCACTCAATGGAGAATAAAATCATTTGACATGGTTACCGTAGGGCACAAAAAATGTATAGGTAAAATCACTCAAAATATAATGTATACTAATAAATAGTTTAAGGTTTATAAAAGGGAGACAACGCTAATGTAAATAGAACCAATTGTAAAGTTTCCTAACTTTTAATGATCTACTGTTTTCAGTATAGTTGTGATGAAAATGACCTTTAAGGCTATGTTCCCAAACAGTATTTTTGCTTAGTATTTTGGAAAGTTTTTTGCAACCAAATCCAGGAGTGGATTAAAAACACACAAAGGCTATGTTCCCATACTGTTAACCCCTTAGCGTCCCATGACGTACCTGGTACGTCATGGTGGCGCAGGGGAGTTCAGAGAGGGGTCCAGCCGGGACACTGCTCTAAACGGCGCTGCTCCCGGCAGCACAGTTAGGTACATATATACTCATACAGTCACTATATACACACACACACAGTCAGGCACATGTATACACATAAAGTCACATACACACACACACACACACTCACTCAGGCACATATATACACATACACAATGCTGTAGTACACTGAGGTACTTACAGAGCCCTCCTCCCCTCTCCTGTTGTTACCGGGCAGTATGTGGGTGTAGCTTCCTCCTACAGGGGGCGGGACTGCCGAGTAACCCCCTGTATACTGTGCCTTGTGCCCAGATCTCCTCCTCCTCCTCCTGGAGCAGTGTAATGGGGTTTGGCCGTCCTGGCATGGTGAGTGTTCATCCATGTGATGTAAATATGGAAGCTCACAGTGCAGGGGAGGCTGGAGCCGCTCCCCTCAAGGGCTGTGTAATCTGCCACCTGAGGCGAAGTCTTCACTTCGCCTCATGGAAGATGCGGTCCTGCCATCGGTATCATTGAATCAATTAACTTTTTTAAATAAAATCAGCAATCCACCTAAAGAATTCACATACTTAAAAATTCCTCACCTATTACCTATTCCTACCCATAGTGTGCACATACCCTTCCCTACCAACAGCAGAGAAGTACTGGAAACATGACCGATATGGCTGGTAAACAATTTAACTATGCATGTGAGCGCAAACTGGCACAGTGACCAGACAAGCCTAGTAAACAAGCTTAACCCCTTCAAGACCGAGCCTATTTGCACCTAAAAGACCAGGCTCATTTTTCAAAATCTGACCTGTCTCACTTTATGCGCTTATAGCTCAGTGATGCTTTAACGTATGCTAGCGATTCTGAGATTGTTTTTTCGTCACATATGGCACTTTATATTAGTGGAAAAATTTGGTCACTACTTTGTGTGTTTTTTGTGAAAAACATCAAAATATCATGAAAAATTGAAAAAATTAGCATTTTATGAACTTTGAAATTCTCTGCTTCTAAAAAAAGAAAGTTGTATTAAATAAATTAGTAACTAAGTCACATTACCAATATGTCCTCTTTATTCTGGCTTCATTTCATAAACATATTTTACTTTTTTAGGGTGTTACGGGGGTTAGAAATGTATCAGCAAATTACCACATTTTCGTGAAAGTTTCCAAAACTGATTTTTTTTAGGGACCAGTTCTTATTTTAAGTTGATTTAGGAGGTTTGTATACTGGAAACCCCCATAAGTGACCCCATTTTGGAAACTAGACACCTTAAAGAATTAATCTAGGGGTATAATGAGCATTTTAACCCTACAGGGGCTGGAGGAAAGTATTCACCATTAGGCTGTAAAAAAATGAAAAATTAAAATTTTCCAATAATATATACATTTAGATTAAAGTTTCTCATTTTCAAAAGGAACATGAGAGAAAAAGCACCCCAAAATTTGTAACACATGTTCTCTTGAGTACTACGGTACCCCATATGTGGGCGTAAACCGCTGCATGGGCACACAGCGGGGCTCAGAAGGGAAGGAGCGCCAATTAGCTTTTCCATTGCAGATTTTGCTGAAGAAGTTTCCGAGCGCCAGGTGCATTTGCAGTGCCCCTGTAGTGTCAGCAGAGAGAAAAAAAACCATAAGTCACCCCATTTTGGAAAGTACACCCCTCAAAGAATTCATCTTGGGGTAGGATGAGCAATTTGACCCCACAGGTGTTAGAGGAAAGTATTCAAAATTAGACAGTAAAAATGAAAAACTCAAATTTTTTCCAATAATATGTTCTTTTAGTTTGAAATTTTTCAATTTCACGAGGAACAAGAGAAAAAAAGTACCCCAAAATTTGTAACGCAGGTTCTCATGAGTACAACGGTACCTCATATGTGAGCATAAACCACTGCATGGGCACACAGCGGGGCTCAGAAGGGAAGGAGCGCCAATTAGCTTTTTCAATGCAGATTTTGCTGAAGAAGTTTCTGAGCGCCAGGTGTGTTTGCAGAGCCCCTGTAGTGCCAGCGGAGTAAAATCTCGCCATAAGTCACCCCATTTTGGAAAGTGCACCCCTCAAAGAATTCATTTTGGGGTGTGGTGAGCATTTTGCCCCCACAGGTATTAGAGGAAAGTATTCAAAAGTAGACAGTAAAAATGAAAAACTCAAATTTTCCCAATAATATGTTCGTTTAGTTTGAAATTTCTCAATTTCACGAGGAATAATAGAAAAAAAGTACCCCAAAATTTGTAACGCAGGTTCTCCTGAGTAAAAAGCTACCCCATATGTCGGTATAAACCACTGTATGGGCACACAGCGGGGCTCAGAAGGGAAGGAGCGCCAATTAGCTTTTTCAATGCAGATTTTGCTGAAGAAGTTTCTGAGCGCCAGGTGGGTTTGCAGAGCCCCTGTAGTGCCAGCGGAGTAAAATCTCGCCATAAGTCACCCCATTTTGGAAAGTGCACCCCTCAAAGAATTCATCTTGGTGTGTGGTGAGCATTTTGACCCCACAGGTATTAGAGGAAAGTATTCAAAAGTAGACAGTAAAAATGAAAAACTCGAATTTTTCCAATAATATGTTCCTTTAGTTGGAAATTTCTCAATTTCACGAGGAACAGGAGAGAAAATTCACCCCAAAATCTGTAACGCAGGTTCTCCTGAGTAGAACGGTACCCCATATGTGGGCATAAACCACTGTATGGGCACACAGCCGGGCTCAGAAGGGAAGGAGCGCCAATTAGCATTTTCTCTGCAGATTTTTCTGAAGAAATTTCTGAGCACCAGGTGCGTTTGCAGCGCCCCTGTAGTGTCTACAGAATAGAATCCCCCCAAAAATCACCCCATTTCGGAAAGTACACCCCTCAAAGAATTCATATTGGGGTAGGATGAGCATTTTGGCCCCACAGGTATTAGAGGAAAGTATTCAAAATTGGCCAGTAAAAATGAAAAACTTGAATTTTTCCAATAATATGTTGGTTTAGTTTGAAATTTCTAAATTTCACAAGGAACAGGATAAAAAATGTACCCCAAAATCTGTAACGCAGGTTCTCCTGAGTACAACGGTACCCCATATGTGGGCATAAACCACTGTATGGGCACACAGCAGGGCTCAGAAGGGAAGGAGCGCCAATTTGCTGGAGCAAAACCGCAGCTAGTAACAGTTATTAGAATAGCGCAGTTACTAAAATACAATAAAAAAAATTAGATTACAGGTAATGTGGGGTGGTTACGGGTAATCTGGGGTGGTTCCGGGTAATCTAGAGGTGGTTTCGGGCAGTCTGAGGTGGTTACGGGCAGTCTGGGGTGGTTACGGGCAGTCTGGGGTGGTAATGGGCAGTCTGGGGTGGTTACGGGCAGTCTGAGGTGGTTACGGGTAATCTGGGGTGGTTATGGATAATCTGGGGTGGATACGGTCAACATGGGGTGGTCACAGGCAACCTGCTGTGGTTACGGCAACCTGGGGTGGTTACAGGCAACCTGGTGTGGTTAGAGGCAACCTGGGGTGGTTAGAGGCAACCTGGGGTGGTTAGAGGCAACCTGGGGTGGTTATGGGCAACGTGGGGTGAATACGGACAACCTGCTGTGGTTACAGACAATCTGGTATGGTTACAGGCAACCTGCTGTGGTTACGGACAATCTGGGGTGGTTGCGGACAATCTGGGGTGGTTACAGGCAACCTGCTGTGGTTACAGGCAACCTGCTGTGGTTACGGATAAACTGAAGTGCTAATAGGTAATCTGAGGTGGGTACCTGTAATCTGGCGTGGTTACGGGCAATCAGGAGGGGTTCACTGGCAATTTGGGGTGGTTAGAGGCAAGGTGCAGTGTTCAGAGGCAAGGTGCGGTGGTCAGATGCAAGGTGCGGTGGTCATAGGCGATGTGCGGTGGTCATAGGCGACGTGCAGTGGTCAGAGGCAAGGTGCGGTGGTCAGAGGCGACGTGCGGTGGTCAGAGGCGACGTGCGGTGGTCAGAGGCGACGTGCGGTGGTCAGAGGCGACGTACGGTGGTCAGAGGCGACGTGCGGTGGTTGCGTGCAATCTGGGGGGTTACATGTAATCTGGCATGATTACAGGCAATCTGGGGTGGTTATGCCCAACCTGCGGTGGTTATGCCCAACCTGCGGTGGTTAGGGGCAACCTGGAGGGGTTACAGACAATCTAGAATTGTTACGGATAGAGTGAAGTGCTTATAGCTAATCTGGGGTGGTTACATGTAATTTGGGGTGGTTACAGGCAATCTGGGGTGATTACGGACAATCTGGAGGGGGTCACTGGCAACGTGTGGTGGTTACGGGCAACGTGCGGTGGTTATGGGCAACGTGCGGTGGTTATGGGCAACGTGCGGTGGTTACGGGTAATCTGGGGGGTTACGTGCAATCTGACGTGATTACGGACAACCTGGGGTGGTTACGGGCAACGTGCGGTGGTTACGGGCAACCTGCGGTGGTTACGGGTAATCTGGGGGGGGGGTTAGGGGTAATTTGGGAGTAAACTGTAATTATTACTATAATAAAAAGTGTGTGTTTTATTTTTTTGTATGTTTGTCACTTTTTGTACTTTATACATTCATTTTCACTGTATTACTATGATTACTGTGATATTTTCTATCACAGTAATCATAGTTCAGTGACAGAGACCAAATTGGTCTCTGTCACTTTAAATTTTCAGAGCTGGCTGCTTCTGGCGCGCATGCGCACATCAGAAGCAGTCAGGACGTCGAGGAGGAAGGAGCTCCGTCGGTTCCGGTGAGTATATGGGGAAGGGGGGGTGACTGGGGGACGGGGGTGACAGGGGGGGTGGGGGGCGACTTGGGGGGTGGGGGGACATCACTTTTTATCCCCTGTCACCAATCATTCATGGTGACAGGGGATAAAAAGTGCCGGCGGCACATGGCACAAGCGATCAGCGGTATATAGTATATACCGCTGATCGCTTGTACCGGGACCCCACAGGGGGGGTCCCGATGACTGCCCCATGCTCTCCGCTACCTCCGGTGGCGGAGAGCATGGGGCTTTCATTCATTTTTCTTGCTTGATCACTGTGAACAGACATTAGTCTGTTCACAGTGATCGCGGCGGCCATCTTGGATCCGATGGCCGCCGCGGGAGGGGGGGTTAGTGACTGGGGCACTAGGGGGCTGATCTGGGGTCTGATTTTTACTTATTTCATCTCCCCCCACCGTGGATTCACGGTGGGGGGAGATGAAATACAGCGGCGGCACCGGCCCATTAGTGATCGCCGTTTCGGCGGTCACTAAGGGGTTAATGGGGGTCAGCTGCGGAATCGCAGCTGATCCTCAATATCTCCGGTGCTGTACACAGATGAGAGCGGGATCGCTGTCCCTGCAGCGATCCCGTTCTCATCACAAAGCCCCTGTCAGTCAGGAACGTATATGTACATTCCTACTGCACGGGGCATGTGCAATAGGAACGTATATATACAGATGGCTGACGTGAAGGGGTTAAAGACGCTGTGTGTGTACAAGCATAGATGTCCCAGATTTAATGCCATTGAGCTGTGTATCCCAATACATTTAACTTCTAACTGCCTGAATGACTCATATGTGGTGATATACAGTATATATAACCTAAATGCATGTGAAATAGTAGTAATCCATGTTAGCAATGCAAAACGCGTGCAACAGATACACCAAACCTTGTAATTATATAGCCTCAGACACTCTTTTTTTTTTTATAGAATCACACATATAAAGATAGAAGTAGGAGTACATATGCCTATACAGGACAATTACACTCTTAGTATTAACCCCTTAACGACATCGGGCGTAAGTATACGCCCCCGCAGGGTGGGCTTTAACGCAAACGGGCGTATACTTACGCCCGATGTTTCCCCGATCACTGTGTGTTCACACACAGCGGTCGGGGAAGATGGCCTGCTATAATGTATTTGACTGTGATAATTAATGTGATTAACCCCTCCCGTGCCGACGATCGCTGCTATAGGCTGATCAATACAGATCAGCATATAGCAGCTGAAAACAGCTTTCCAGGTCATCGGTGACCCGGTGACTCAGAAAGCAATGCCGATTGGTGCTGTCCGAGATAGCACCAATCGCCATTAGTGTCCCCACCAAAGATGGCGCCGGTGCCACCCCCACGATCGCCGTGATGGGCCGGCCAGTACCGGCCGGCCCATCACGGCGATCATACTGTAAAAAACAGTGTTGCCGGGTTCTGCAACTCCTCCTTTTTGGCGTAGGGGCGTTTTTCCCCCCCTATATCCTTCCGCCACTGTCTGCTGATAAGTGCACATAAGTGCGGCATTTATCAGTAGATCCTTTCTTGGCGTAGATATATTTTTTCTTACTGTAAAAAGAACGTAAAAACCACTACATTACACCACACTACATGAAATAAAGTTTTACACTACACATTTACATATCCCATATACCAATCCCCATATAAAGATGGCCCCCAGGGTGTTTTCGGCGTCGGACGCATACATTATTATTGCCTCCGACACTGAAACAGCCAGTGAGGATGAATAGGGGGATTCTTCTTTCCTCCATTCATCCTCATCATCTTGATCATCCAGTGACGTGTCTGGGGGTAGCGTAGCGTACGCGCCCCCCCAGACAGGTCTTTTCCGCCAGTACCGTCCCAATAAGAGATCACGGTATGGCGTGAAATTCTACAAACTCTGTGAGAGTACCTCAGGGTACTCTTACAGATTTAGGGTACGTGCACACTGCAGAATGGCGAAGGATAACCCTTTGTGCATTCTGCAGCTGGCACCCGCCGGCGGACTGATGCAGGCGCGTGTCTGCCCCTGTGTCATAGACTCCATCCTATGCACAGGCGAATTCCGTCGTCTGTCCAAAGAATGAACACGTTCATTCTTTGGACAGAGGGCAGAATCCGCCTGTGCATAGAATGGAGTGTGACACGATCGGAGATGCACGCCTGCATCAGTCCGCCGGCGGGTGGCAGCTGCGGAATGCACAAAGGGTTATCCGTCGCCATTCCGCAGTGTACATGTACCATTACAGTGTATAAAGGAAGGGACACCCGAATCCAGCCCCCAGATGCCCCCCCCCCCCCGATCCTCAGAGTTAGTGGGGAGATCATTTGGGAACTGATCTTCCCACTGCTGGGTAAAGGTTACCACCTGGACGGGGATAACTTTTATACCAGCACCCCCTCTTCTGGTCCCTCGCTGCCTGAGCTACTGTAGCTTGCGGCACGATCCGAAAATATCAGAAGCCGTAATAAAGCCCTAATATTTAGCAGCCATGGAGCGGACCCAGTGCTTCTGGATATGAAGGACCCAGTATCGCACCAGGACAACATTTTCCAGGTGACGTCCCCCACACTGGAAAACAGGAAACCCCAGAAGAAGTGCAGAGTGTGGCGTAACAGGGGGATCAGGAAGGACACCATTTTCCAGAGTGCCACCTGTCCTGATCACCCCGGCCTCTGCATACTGGACCGCTTCAAGGCATACTACACGTCATTGGGGTTCTACATTTTCTAAATTCTGTTCCTTATTCCTATTTCAGGGGTCACTTTGATCCAGGGATTATTCTGATTGCCATTATGGAGTCAGGAAGGAATTTTTTCCCAGTGATGAGGCTACTGTCGTCTGCCTCACAAGGGTTTTTTGCCTTCCTCTGGATCAACACAGGTTGAATTTGATGGACTCTTGTCATTTTCAACCTTATAAACTAATAATTGGCCTAATACAACCAAATAAATTAGAATGGTCCCTTTTCCCCAGCTAAATAGGTATGGCCGCCATTCCCATTAGAGGATGCCATGATGATATTACAAAGCCTCTGTGCTGCCAGGACAGTAGAAACCCCCCACAGGTGACGCCATTCTGGAAACTACACCCCATAAGGAATCTAACAAGGGGGGCAGCGGGAATATGGCCCCCTGGTGACGGGCACATTTGTGGCGTGAAAATGAAAAAATTGTCACCAGTGGGGTCCATATGCTCACTGTACCCCTTGTTGGATTCCTTATGGGGTGTAGTTTCCAGAATGGGGTCACTTGTGGGGGGTTTCTACTGTCCTGGCAGCACAGGAGCTTTGTAATTGCGACATGGCCTCCATCCTCCATTCAAGCCTCTAAATGGCGCTCTGTTCCTTTGGTGGCTTGCTCTGTGCCCATATAGCACATTATTTCCACATGTGGGGTATTTTTGTACTCGGGGGAAATTACCCTACACATTTTGAGTTCATTTTCTTCTTTAACCCCTTGTAGAAATGGAAAAAATCAAGGCTAGACCAACATTTAGAGTAAAAAATGTTTAATTTTTACACTAAATCATTGATCTTGTCTTGATTTTTTCATTTTCACAAGGGGTTAAAAGATTAATTAAAAGATTAAAAGATTAATTAAAAATTAATAAAGTGCCATGTAATTGCAGGGTAAGCCTCCAAAGAGAAGGAGCGCCATTTGGTTTTTGGAGGCTGGATTTGGATTTGGATTGGATGGATTTCGAGGGCCTTGTGGCATTTAAAAGGCCCCTGTGTTGCCAGGCCAGTTGAACCCCCCCCCCACAAGTGACCCCATTATGGAAACTACACCCCTCAGGGAATGTAACAAGGGGTTTAGTGAGCATATGGATCCCACTAGTGACGGGCACAAATTTGGAACAATGTGGCGTGAAAATGAAATATTACATTTTTTACACTAAACGTTGGTTTAGCCTTACATTTTCATTTTCACAAGAGGTTAAACGTTGGTTTAGCCTTACATTTTCATTTTCACCAGAGGTTAAAAGAGAAAAAGACACACAAAATGTGTAGAGCAATTCCCCCTGAGTCCGTAAATACCCAACATGTGGACATAAAGTGCCATGTGTGCGCAGGGCAAGCCTCCGAAGGGAAGGAGCGCCATTTGGATTTTGGAGGCTGGATTTGGCCAGAATGGATGATGAATGCCATGACGCATTTAAAGAGCCCTCGTGCTGCCAAAACATTGTAAACCACCCACAATTGACCCCATTCTGGAAACTACACCCTTCAAGGAATCTAATAAGGTGTGCAGTGAGGATATGGACCCCTTGATGACGGGCACATTTGTGCCGTTAAAGTGAAAAAATGAAAATTTTGCCTTTCATGTCACATTGTTCACCATTTGTGCCCGTCACCAGTGGGGTTCATATGCTCACTGCACCCCTTGATAGATTCCTTGAGGGGTGTAGTTTCCAGAATGGGGTCACTTGTGGGGGGTTTCTAGTGTTTTGGCAGCATGAGGGCTCTGTAAATGCAACATGACCCTTGCAATCCACTCCAGTGAAATTCAGTTTGCAAAGGCCAATTGGCGCTCCTTCCCTTCGGAGGCTCGTCCTACGCCCGCTTGGCACTTTATGTCCACATGTGGGGTATTTCCGTACTCGGTAGAAACTGCGCTACATGAGTGGTGTTTTTTTTTCTTTTATCCCTTTGTAAAAAGGAAAAATGAAGGCTAGAACAATATTTTAGTGTAAAAAATAGAATTTTTCCTTTTTTACACCACGTTGTTCTGAAAATCTGTGAAGCACCTGTGGGGTCCAGATGCTCACCGCTCAACTTGTTAGATTAATTGAGGGGTGTTGTTTTCTAAATGGTGTCCCTTTAGGGGTGTTTTTTAGGTTTTGGCACCCCAGAGCCTCTGCCAACCTGAAGTGGTACGATCAAAAATGACCAAATATAACCCAGGCGCTCCCTTATATCTGAGGCTTGTGGTTGGGTCAAAAGGGCCACATATGGGGTATTTCTATAAACTGCAGAAACGGGTAAATCAATATTGGGGTGCATTTCTCTGGTAATAGGTTTATAATTATGAAAAATATTGGATTACAATAAAATCTCTGCACAGAAAATTAACATTTTCAAATTTCTTACACACTTAGCTTTTATTTCTTTGACTCCCCTAAAGGGTTAAAAAAACTTTCTGGATGTGCTTTTGCAGAGATTGGGGGGTGCAGTTTCTGAAATGGGGTGCTTTGGGGGGCTTTCTAACATACAGTCCCCTCAAATACACTTTAAGGGTGCCTTCACACCTACCGGATCCACAGCGGATCTCACTTCTGCGGATTCGAAGCAAGAACCGCTGCGGATCCGGTATCAATTCACCCCTATGATAGCACATATTTGCAGCAGGATTGACATCCCGCTGTGAATATGTGCTTTAACTCCCTGGGGCCTGCAGCCCCGCCATCGCATCCCCCATCCCCGGCGGCGGCACATCCCCCCCATCCCGGCCACATCCCCCCATCAGCCCATCTCCGGCCCGCCGACGCGAGCATACATTACCTGCTCGGCAGCGCTGCTGCTGTGAGGCTCCCGGATCCTCACTGCCGGATCCTCACTGCCGCCGCACCGCCGAGCAGGCACTGTATGCTCTCGGCGGCGGGATGTGGGAGGGCGGCGGGGGGGGGGCTGATGGGGGGATTTGTCTGGGATGATGGGGTTTGCGCCGGGGATGCAACGGCGGGGCTGCGGGCACCAGGGAGTTAAAGCACATATTCACAGCGGGATGTTAATCCCGCTGCGAATATGTGCTATCATAGGGGTGAATTGATACCGGATCCGCAGCGGTTCTCGCTTCGAATCCGCAGAAGTGAGATCTGCTGTGGATCCGGTAGGTGTGAAGGCACCCTAAACCTGAACAGGTCCCTAAAAATATCTGATTTTGAAATTTTACTGAAAATTTGGAAAATTGCTGGTAATGTTTTAAGCGTTCTATTGTCTAAAAAAAGAAACATAGTTTAATAAAAGCTGCCAACATAAAGTAGACATGTTGCTAATACTTTTTAATATATAATTTATGTGGCATAATCAATTTTTGTTTAAGCAGAAAGGTTTCAAAGTTGGAAAAATGCATTTTTTCACAATTTTTCACGTTATTTTGGTGTTTTTCATAAAGATTCGTTATAAGTATCGACTCCATTTTACCAGAAATGTAAAGTACCATATGTCACGAGAAAACAGTCTCAGAATCGGCTGGATAGGTAAAAGCATTCCCAAGTTATTAATGAAGTGACACAGGTCATATTTATAAAATTTTTCTCTGTCCTTAAACCCATTTCAGGCTCTGTCCTTAAGGGGTTAAAGGGGTTATCCAACGCTACAAAAACATGGCCACTTTTCCCCCTACTGTTGTCTCCAGTTCAGGTGTGGTTTGCAATTAAGCTCTATTTACTTAAATGGAACTGAGTTTGGATAACCTCTTTAAAAGCAAGTGTGCTCAACTACTTCTTAACAGGCAAAAATAAAGTGGCCCTATATCAATCATATAGTGAATTATTACACATTTATTCAGTATTGTTGCATAATTCTTCACTATATGATTGATATTTTTTTATTTTGCACTTTATACTTGATTTTCATTTGCATTTAGTCTTACATAGATAGCTTTTTCTGGCACAATAGCACTTTTTTTTTGCGTTATTTGCACATAGCACCATGTGCACTGCAAATCCTTTAAGTAGTTTATTCCATCTATTATGGAGTTAAAAAAAATCATCTCCCTTAGGGAAATACCTGAAGTCCTGAGTGCGCATGTGTGTAGGCAAGTTGCAGGCATTACCTTGCTTCAGTGTGTGAAGATGGTGTGCACGTTCCTTCAGTCATTTGATCGGGGGATAGTGACTTAATTTTTGGTCACCGGAAGTGGGGATGACGTGAATTCCACATCCCCTCTGCGAATGTGCCAGCTTTCCGGATGTTGCAGGGATTAATGGGGAATATATCAAAGCCCAGCACTTGCTAAAGACAACGACCTTTGAGAAAGGATTGCAAAACACGTGTCAGTGTTCCAGTCCACACCACATGGCAATGGGAAGAAAAAAACAAACAAAAAAAAACATCATTAGTAACTCACTTAGCCTTTTCAGGAAATAGATCAGTGATCTAAGGAACCAGCTAAAGAAAACATTGTCAGATGCCAGTTAAGGCGTTCAATACAGTGAAATCCTAGGTGAACTTAGACTTTCGTTTGGCTGTACCTTGAATTTATAGTATAACTGTATGTGATTTATCCTATGTGTATCTGTGGACTGAGTCTTGTTGGAGATTGCCTCCTTATTTTAATTATTACAAGTATTACTTGATTTCTATTTGATATATGTGAAGGTCCACTGGATTTTTTTGCTAATATTTTTTTTTAGTGTAATGTATGAACAGTGTGTGTTCAGAAACAATCATAACTCCCCCTATGTTCCTCTTCTCTTTTCGTAAAGTAAATCTCTATATTCATATTTAGGCCAGGTTCACATAATGTAAGACAGCAGCCATTCTGTGACACAGCTGTATCACAGTACGGCCGCTGTCTGTGAAGTTCACCCCAGCCAGTACTGCATTAACCATAGGAGACGTCGGTGCCGCACTTTACATTGTCTGCACAGTCAATTTTGCGTGGTCGCTATTCAGTGAATAGCAGACGCACAAAATTAACATGTTAGTTTTTTGTCAGGTGGCATGGAATGCCAGCCGGAGTGTATACTGAGTGTTTACACTCCATCCAGGATTCCAGTTCAATGGGATCAGCCGCTGTCATTAAGTAGTGGCCGTTGCTGCAAACCTGCAACAACACCGCTGTTTTATGAAAGCGTACAATGTGTTAACATGGCCTTATACAACACGGAATTTAGGAAGATTGAGGAGATTTTAGAACAGTAAGAGAGAGTATGGATGAAAAGGAGAATTGCAAGTACAGTGGAATCTTGATTTTTAAGTGCCTCTAAATTTGAACAATTTGGTATTTGAAAAAAAATTTACCCTGACTTTCCTAACCCAAACTTTGCTCGATATCCAAACTCAATCCATGCGGCTGCAGCACTGCACATTGTAAAGTGTGATATATTGCCCCCTCTCTACTTCTGGTATCCTGGCTCATCATGCCACCTTCTAGTGTCTGTTCAACTCCCTGAAGTGTGGCTGAAGTATCGTCTTGTGGGCATGGCTCGTTATTTGCACTTGGTGAGTTTAGCACTGGTGAGGCTTCACATACAATATAGTACTGTATAAAATTGCTGGAGTGCATACACAGTACAGTAGTACAGTCAGTGTATAGCACTGTTCTGTACTGTACTGCAGTGATTAAACTTTGCACTTTTCAATCCAATAAATGAACATTCCTAATGGTGGAGAGGGCAGAGAGGAGGGACGGAAGGGAGGTTCAAGTCTTATGCACAGACACTCTAGGCCACACCAATCTGACACAGAGCTGCAAGTTTAACCCCTTAGGGACCAAGCCTGTTTGGGCCTTAATGACCAGGCTAATTTTTCAAAATCTGACCTTTCTCACTTTATGCGCTTATAGCTCAGTGATGCTTTAATGTATGCTAGCGATTCTGAGACTGTTTTTTCGTAACATATGGTACTTTATGTTAGTGGCAAAATTTGGTCACTGTCTTGTGTGTTTTTTGTGAAAAACATCAAAATATAATAAAAAATTAGAAAATTTTGCACTTTACGAATTTTGAAATTCTTTGCTTCTAAAAAAAAAGGCACATGACAAAAATTAGTTAGTAAGTCACATTATCAATATGTCCTCTTTATTCTGGCTTCATTTCGTAAACATATTTCACTTTTTTAGGGTGTTACGGGGCTTAGAAATGTATCAGCAAATTATCAAATTTTCATGAAATTTCCAAAACTGATTTTTTTAGGGACCAGTTGTTTTTTGAAGTTGATTTAGGAGGCTTGTATACTGGAAACCCCCATAAGTGACCACATTTTGGAAACTAGACACCTTAAAGAATTAATCTAGGGGTATAGTGAGCATTTTAACCCTACAGGGGCTGGAGGAAAGTATTCACAATTAATCCGGAAAAAATGAAAAATACAAATTTTCCAATAATATATTTGTTAAGATTAAAGTATCTCATTTTCATAATAAACATGAGAGAAAATGCACCCCAAATTTTGTAACGCAGGTTCTCCTGAGTACAATGGTACCCCATATGTGGGCGTAATTGACTGTATGGGAACACAGCAGGGCTCAGAAGGGAAGGAATGCCTATTAGCATTTCCAGTTCAGATTTTGCTGAAGAAGCTTCTGAGCGCCAGGTGTGTTTGCAGAGCCCCTGTAGTGTCAGCAGAATAGAACCCCCACAAAAGTCACCCCATTTTGGAAAGTACACCCCTTAAAGAATACATCTTGGGGTGTGGTGACCATTTTGACCCCACAGGTATTAGCGGAAAGTATTCAAAAGAACACAGTAAAAATGAAAAAATAGAATTTTTTCAATAATATGTTTGTGTGGTTTGAAATTTCTCAATTTCACGAGGAACAGGGGAGAAAACTCACCCGAATATATGTAACGCATGTTCTCCTGAGTAGAATGGTACCCAATATGTGGGCATAAACCACTGTGTGGGCACACAGCGGGGCTCAGAAGGGAAGGAGCGCAAATTAGCATTTCCAGTTCAGATTTTGCTGAAGAAGTTTCTGAGCGATAGGTGCGTTTGCAGTGCCCCTGTAGTGTCAGCAGAATAACTCTCCTCCAAAAGTCACCCCATTTAGGAAATTGCACCCCTCATAGAATACATCTTGGGGTGTGGTGACCATTTTGACCCTACAGGTATTAGAGGAAAGTATTCAAAAAAGACAGTAAAAGTGAAAAAATTGAATTTTTCCAATAACATGTTTGTTTAGTTTAAAATTTCTCAATTTCATGAGGAACAGGGGAGAAAATTCACCCCAATATATGTAACGCAGGTTCTCCGGAGTAGAACGGTATCCCATACATGGGTATAAACTACTGTGTGGGCACACAGCGGGCCTCAGAAGGAAGGGAGCGCCAATTAGCATTTTCAGTGCATGATTTTTCTAAAGAAGTATCTGAGATCCAGGTGCATTTGCAGTGCCCCTGTAATGTCTACAGAATAGAACCCCCCCCCCCCCAAAAGTCACCCCATTTTGGAAAGTACACCCCTCAAGGAATTCATCTTGGGGTGTGGTGAGCATTTTGACCCCACAGGTATTGGAGGAAAGTATTCAAAACTAGACCGTAAAAATGAAAAAAAAAAAAAATAGAATTTTTCCAATAACATGTTTGTTTGGTTTGAAATTTCTCAATTTCACTAGGAACAGGGGAGAAAAAGCACCCCAAAATTTGTAAAGGAGGTTCTCCTGAGTACAATGGTACCCCATATGTGGGCATAAACCACTGTATGGGCGCACAGCAGGGCTCAGAAAGGAGTGTCATTTTAGTTACAGGCAAAATGTGGGTGTTTACTGGTTATCTGGGGTGGTAATGGACAATCTCGGGGTGTTTACTGGCTATCTGAGGTTGCAACAGGCAATCTGGTGGGGTTATGGGCAATCTGGGGTGGTTACGAGCAGTCTGTGCCAATCTGGGGTGGTTACGGTCAATCCGGGGTGGTCACGGGCAATCTGGGGTGGTTACGGGCAATCTGGGGTTGTTTAATGGCTGTATGGGGTGGTTATGGGGTGTTTACTGGCTATATGGGGTGGTTATGGGCAATCACGGGGTGTTTACTGGCTATCTAGGGGTGGTTACTGGCTATCTGGGGTAGTGATGGGCAATCTGGGGATGTTCACTGGCTATCTGGGGTGGTGACGGGCAATCTGGTGGTGTTCACTGACTATCTAGGGTTGCAACGGGCAATCTGGGGTGGTGACGGGAAATCTGGGGTGGTGACGGGAAATCTGGGTTGGTGACGGGCAATCTGGGCTGGTTGCGAGCAATCTGGTGTGGTTACAGGCAATTTGGGGTAGTTACAGGCAGTCTGTGGCAATCTGGGGTGGTTACTGGCAATCTGTGGTGGTTACGGGCTCTCTGGAATGGTTATGGGCTATCTGGGGGGGATACGGACAATCTGGGGAGATTACAGGCAATCTGGGGTAGTGACAGGCAATCTGGGGTAGTGTCGGGCATTCTGGGGTGGTGACGGGCAATCTGGGGTGGTGATGGGCAATCTGGGGTGGTTATGGGCTGTCTGGGATGGTTATGGGCTGTCTGGGATGGTTATGGGCTATATGGGGTTCATACGGGCAATCTGGGGTGGATACAGGCAATCTGGGGAGATTACGGACAATCTGGGGAGATTACAGGCAATCTAGGGTGGTTACAGGCAATCTGGCGTGGGTACGGGCAATCTGGGGAGGTGACGGGCAATCTGGGGTGGTTACAGGTAATCTGGGGTGGTTACAAGTAATCCAGGGTGGTTACGGGTAATCCAGGGCACTTGACTTTGGTGACAGGCGTAAAAAAGTGCCGGTACCATTTGGAACAAGCGATCAGTGGTATATAGTATATACCGCTGATCACTTGTACTGGGACCACACCGGGTGGTCATCGATCATTGCCCCATGCTCTCCGCCACCTCCGGTGGTGGAGAGAATGAAGCTTTGATCATTTTTAGGAATCCATCACTGTGAACAGAGTCTGTTCACAGAGATGGCGGAAGCCATCTTGGATCAGATGGCCGCCCTAGGAGGGGAGGGTCAGTGACCAGGTCACTAGGGTTAATTCTGGCTACAGGGGGGGGACATGTTCTCATCTCCTCTCACTGTGGATTCACGGTGAGAAGAGATGAAAGCGTTCAGCTGCGCTGGCAATGTCTGTTACCGGTGGCCGCTGTGAGGGGACTTGCCAGGACTGACCCCACACTCTGCCCCAACCCCTCAGCTACCTCCGGTAGCTGAGAGGAGGGGGCTGCGGGCATTACCGGCGCCGCTGCACTATTTTGCACCATCGCCATAAAGAGCTGATGGCAGCAGAATAGAGCCCATTAGTGATCGCCGTAAAAATCTGTATCGGCGGTCACTAATAACATAATACATGTATTCTCTGGGTTGTTACGGTTACGGCGATACCACATTTGTGTATGTTTTTTTTAACTATTATCACTTTGGCGCAATAGAAACTATCTTCCTACCAAAAACCCACAAAAACTGTTGCCGCATTGCAAGATCCATAGAGTTCTCATCTTTTGCGCGACAGAGCTGGTTTTGGGCTTATTTTTTGCGGGAAGATCTGTAGTTTCTATTGATACCAATTTTTTTATGTATTTGACTTTTTGATCTCTTTTATGACATATTTTCTAAAGTGGATTGATAAAATACAGCTATTCTGGTACTGTTTTTTTTATTTATTTTTTACATCGTGTGTCGTGCGATATAATTATGGATATAGTTTTATAGATTGGGTCGTTACGGACGTGGCGATACCAAATATGTATAGGATTTGTGTTTTTGATCACTTTTATGTCACGTTTTATTGGGTATAGGGAATGTAATGCATCTTTATTATTGGGGGGGGGCTGGGGGGGTGTTGTGTTTGGTGCACACTTTTTTTTCACTTTTTTTTTACTTTTACACTAGTGTACATTACTGTACACTAGTGTAAAATACTTTGATCACTGATACAATACATTGCAGTACCTGATGTACTGCAATGTATTGTATCATGCCTCATGCTGACAGGCAATAGCCACAGCCACCCCTGTCAGCATGAGGCATCTCTATGGTGACCCCGGGGACCTTCATTAGGACTTTGGGATCACCATGAAGACATCGGGTCTCTGACGGCGCCGCGGGACATCGCGATCGCGTAAGTGACCCACGGCGCCACGCAGGATCCACCGAGACCCGTTAGATGCCGCTGTCATGGTTTGACAGCTGCATTTAATGGGTTAAACTGCCCGGAGTGGAGAATCCTGACCGCTGATCCCCCGTTCTGCAGCCGCCGCCGGGCGGTAATTTATTCTGATGCGCCCGCCGTTAAAAGGCGTACGCATCGGAATAAAGCCCATTAGTGGCCGCCGTGAAAAGGCAGCATGGTGGTCACTAAGGGGTTAAAAGTTGTTTTTTAGGACAATAAGTGCATCACCTGCCGAACTGACCCCAGGACAGATCTTGGATTAAAAGCAGCTATCTGACGATACAAGCGGTTTGTGGGGGGCAGATTGTAGGTACAGAGTCACTTTAAGTTTACCTGGTGTTTTGAAGGTGACAGAGTCCCTTTAAGCTTAGCTTGATTAAGAGAATTTATCCTGGCTAATACATGTCAGAAAATTTACTGTCTATAGTGGATATTTGCTCAGACTGAGAAACAGAACACAGTCAATGACAGACTGAAATTGTAAATAAATCTATCAACTCTATTTAATTCAATATCAAATCAACAGTGTTTGTATTTTATCTTTTGTGAAGCATAGTGGCAGAAATGTGTTTTCAAGCAATCACTTTTGTTTCAATACATAAGCATGCCACAACAATGCAAATGGATTGTTAGACTGTAAATATTTTGAAGGAAAAGTCATGAGTGCTATGAATTCTATGAATACTATGAACTTGTTTTAGTTTGAAAAAAAATTAAAAACTGTTCTCATATGTTTTATACAGGTCTGTTTAATACAAGAATAAATATTGCATCTTTTAAAGGACTCTCATACACGCATCATGTGACCTCTTGCAGTTTTTCTTTACATGCACAGAAATGTCTTCGCCCACATTTTTCTGTACATTAAAGGGGTTATCCAGTGCTACAAAAACATGGCCACTTTTCCCCCTACTGTTGTCTCCAGTTCAGGTGTGGTTTGCAATTAAGCTCCATTTACTTCAATGGAACTGAGTTTCAAAACCCCGCCCAAGCTGGAGACAAGAGAGGGGGGAAAGTAGCCATGTTTTTGTAGCGCTGGATAACCCCTTTAACATTAAGTTGGACTCAAACAGAAAAAGTGTAATGGATGGGAAAATGCAGTGTGAATCCAGCCTAACACTATCCAGGTGTCTAATATGTAAATAGCAGTTTATTTATGAGCAAAAATTAAACAATGTTTTTTTTTATCTACAACAACATAACAATCTTGTTTAGTGACATCTTGAGGGCCCATGACTGTACTTGGCATCCACGTCATATGTCGTGCCCTGAGGCCTATAAAAAACTGAGGGCACTTTGAGCATGTCAGTTGTTGAAAATGTCACATAGGAGTTATGGAAACAACATAGCTAGTATAGTGGAAACTTACCAGAAGTGACCCCATTTTGGAAATTACACCTCTTAAAGCAGTACTAAGGCAAAAATATTTTTCTTTTGAATCAACTGGTTTTAGAAAGTTATATAGATTTTTAATTTACTTCTAATTAAAAATCTTCAGTCTTCCAGTACTTATGAGCTGCTAAATGTCATTCAGGAAGGCTCTTTGCTGACATTTCTGCCTGAGACAGGAACTGTCCAAACCAGTAGCAAATCATCAGAGAAAACCTCTCCTGCTCTGGACAGTTCCTCTCTCAGACAGGGGATGCAGCAGAGAGCACTGTGTTAGACTGAAAAGAAAACACCACTTCCTGTGGGACAAACAGCAGCTGATAAGTATGGGAAGACTTGAGATGTGTAAATAGAGGTAAATTACAGATCTATATTAATTTCCTAAAAGCAGTTGATATGAAAGAAAAATATTTCTGCAGGAGTATCCTTTTAAAGAATATATAATGAAAATATAGCGTTGTGCCATGAAAATGTACTTTTTTCAAATTAAATAAAATTTTCTATCAAAGTGTGATTATGTCAATACCCAATCTATGTAGTTTTTTTGTTTGTTTTTCTTTCTTTACATAATATAATCACTTTTTTCGTAAATTTCATTAAAAAAAGTAAACTTTGTATCGTCACATTCTATCAGCTAAAAAAAAAAATTCCCCTCGAAAAACTTGCATGGAGGCTTATTCTTTTAGATTTTTTTTTTTTTAAACAAAGTTACAATAAATCTGACTTTTCATAATTTCTATTCCACTTTTTGGAGGTAGTGTAACCAAAGTTAGAAATTCTGGCAGTTTTGCTTTTGTTTCTTTTCCAGTCATTTACCAAAATTATTATATTTTTACAGTGCAGGTTGTAATGGGAACATCAATACCTACACAAATTCATGGAGAAAAGGGTGATTTGACTTATCAAATTAAACATTCTGAAAGGGAATTAAATGTCTACACGTGCCACACAATATTATTGTATCCAAACATGGCAAAGATAAAATAAAAGGGTTATGTTAAAACTTGAAAATATCTGCACTCACACAGGAAAACATAGTTCCATGTAAAATCCTGACCCATGGAATCATACATCAAAAGTAAAATTACTTTGTTTTAAACAAGATTAATTTGTAGTTACTTCTTATACCTTGTTTTGACATTCAATGTTACCAGGTGCAGGGAGATAACAGGTACACCTAGAAGAGAAAGTAGATTACATTGTGTCCAGGTTACCTTAGTTACATTACTGCCCAGAGATGCTGAAAAGTTTCAAATGAGATAAAAAAAAAAGTTACAAAATCACCAGATGTTTAAATTCTAAACAAGAGACATTCTTTCTGCTCTAATTTTCAATTTGAATGATATTATTTCTATTTTACCACATAATTAGCAATTAAAAAACAACAGCATGAGATCATGAAACTAGCTTTCATTGAAACATTGCGGCAATATAATAGCAGCTGCCGTCTGTATCATCTTCATTCAGCTGTTTTACTAACAGTGTAGGAACTAGTGAATTGCCATTGCCAAATGTACAGTAACAACATTTATTCTGAAACAATACGCTTCCTCTGTTATACATTAAAAGTTTTCCACTTTGTTTATGTTTACCACAATCAATGCTCTCTATGTCATGCAGGGTTTCCTTTTAACAGAAAACTATGCAGAGCTATGGGGCAAATAATAAAACATGAAAGAAAGATCAATAGCTGTAATAGATACAATTGTGCACTGGTCATAGAGTGATAATTCTTTAGGCAATTCAAACAGACTTTGGATTAATCCAGGGCTAACAAATTTCAAATGTCAGTTTTACAAGACAAAAACAAAATAATTTTAGGTATTACTGTAAAACTAGATGAAAAGATAGGATTCAAGTTTATTTGAACATACTATATCTACTACAATACAGTACAACAGCCTGAAGAAAAAATATTTTGTCATAATTGTTCTTACAAATAAATTTCTTCGTAGGTTTAAAGAGGACATATCATGGAATTGTTCATTCCAAGAAAAGCCCAATAAATGACAATACAAGAAATCACTTTTTTTAAGCAGAAATCATTAGAAAATCAGATGATTTCTTTTAGTATTACATGGAAACAGAATTCTTCTCTCAACCTTCTCTGAAAGGTACCAACTGAGGGAGAGAGATCTGATCACATATAACATCTGAATGGTGAAGCTTTGTGCTCAGATCTGGCTAGGATTCAGGATAAACAAATCAGTGCACCTATTCTACATTCTATACAGTTGCTGGTTTATAGAAAACAATAGGAGGAATTGATTTACCTATTGTTCACATTGGGTATTTCTACTAGTTAAAAGGCACCAATAAAATTATGCTGACTATAGATACTTATGCATCAGAGTTTGGGAATGAAAATGGTAAACTAATGGCCCACTCTAAGCACACATGTGCCTCAGCCCCCCCCCCCCCCCCCCCCCCCCTCAATCCACCATGGTAGTAGACACATTATGTGATTTTATATCTGTGAATATATGTGTACAACAATCATTTTCTACTGTAAGTGATTTTTACATATAACGTAGAGCTAGATATATAAAACAACTACCTAACTACAACTACCATCATGGATGATCAGCAGTGTGAGATAGCTATTGTAGTTATACAAACTGGAGAGCCATTGCTTGTAGTTGTGATTCTCCAGTTTGCATATGTACAACCGCCATCATATCCTGATTATAAAGCGTGATGATGGTGGTAGTAGTACAGTAGTCATATTTCTTCAAGTTGGAATTTCAGAGTTAGCAATACTACTATTCCCAGCATCTACGTCTGTTGACAGTTCATAATAGAAGTTGTAGGCTTGCTAGTTGTTGAATTCCAACTTGAAGAAATACGACTACAACTAGCAAAACTACAGCTCTACTATGAACCGACTAAAATGCTTGGAGTAGTAGTATTGCTATTTCTGGAATTATAGCTTGAAGAAATACGACTACTCACACAACCGTCATGCCTTATAATCAGAATATGAGGGGGTTGTAGTTATGCAAATTATACAAGTTTTGATAACTACAACTCCCATCATATGGGGATTATTAAGCAATGACAGTGGTGGTGGTTGTAGTATTTCTTCAAGCTGGAATTCCACAACTAGAAAAATGACTACTCCATGCATCTTAATCTGCTAATAATGAAAGTTACAGTTTTGCTAGTTGTGGAATTCCAGCTTGAAAAAATACTACTACCACCACCACCGTCATTGCCTTTTAATCAGCATATGATGGGAGTTGTAGTTATCCAAACTTGTTGTATAATTTGCATAACTACAACCCCCTCATTATTCTGATTATAAGGCATGACGATTGTGTGAGTAGTCGTATTTCTTCAAGCTATAATTCCAGAAATTTAAATGGAGAGAGGGACAGGAGAAAAATGGGGAATAAAAAAAAGTCAAGTGCACACCAGTAATGACTGCAGTAATAATAAACTTTATTGAAAACCGGCAAGAGCTAAAAACATCTAAAATCCCATAAAGGGAAAAGAAACACTGCAGCACCTGTAATAAAGGTGAACCGCACTGCTACAATGTTACAGGCCAGGTAGACCCACAGGGATGGGACTCAAACGGGGAATATAGAAAAGACACAAAATAAGAAAGTACACATACAGTCCTATATAATGGATGTATCATACCCACAAGCGATAACACGTCCCCCAGTAGCAGACAAGATGAGCAAGGACTACAGGTTGTAGACTTACAATGGTGAAATATTAAGGAGTAGAAAGCTACAAATTACAGATATGGGACCAGCATCCTTTAACCTACTTACAGGGGACTTTAGTTTAGGGTTTTGAGGAGGGTGGGTAATTGGTTCCAGTACCTACTAATAATTATCTACACTACTCATTTACTGGATTGAACAGTGCAAAGTTTAATCACTGCAGTACAGTACAAAACAGTACTATACATTTAACACAAGAAATGTTATACAAAACCCGCATCGATACTACAGTGGTGCACAAACTCCCCAATCATTCTTTACTGTATAGTGAACCACCATCTTAACACAGTGAACGATGGGAGATGATGGTGTACTGGCTGTACTACTACTGTACTGTATATGCACTCCAGAAATCGTATATAGTACTGTACTGTTTTTGAAGCCTCACCAGTTGTAAACTCACCAAGTGCAAACCACAATCCATGCCTCGGTTTTACAGGTTTATTCATCCATCCTTATTCTCTACCCTCCAGGAGAGCCTCTAAAAAAATAAATTAAAAATAATACTCCATTTAGAAAAAGATTAAAACCACTAGTTAATCATGCCTTCATGTACATGTATGAGCAGTGACACTAGATATCACTTTTATACACAACAATGTTCAGAGCAGGCACAAGTAAATAAATGTCATCGCAGTAACTGTAATCCCATTGCAGTGTTTAGCATTGTATCATCCATTTTTGCTAGTCAAATATGATTTATTGAATAAATATTTACATGCTCTTTAAGGATCACTTTTCTGTTAAGAATAGTTTAATTATAATTAGCCTTTGTTGTAACAGATGGCAAGAATCTAATGGAAATTTCATAAAATTTCACCTTGCAGATGTTTTAGGGAGAATGTATTTTGATAATTGCTTAGAATTTATGTATATAAGAAAAAAACTTTTAGCTCTAAACACATTATAATGGTATTTTTCTTTTTTTTTATTTAGATAAAACATATTAGTTTACTTTAAATAATAATATTTTTATAATAATATAATAATAATAATAATAAGAATAAGAATAAGAAGTAGTAGTAGTTTATGATTAGACAAACATTAACATGAATAATGACTTCTAGTCATAGATACAAACTACCAACATGGTACACTTTTGTTCAAAGATCAAGAGGTTATCCTTCCTTCTAAAGATATAACACAAAAAATTTGTAATTTTAACATAGTTTATTGAACTGTTTAGAAACAAACATGCACAATTTATTTTAAGTAGTCTAAACTAGAAATGAGCAAATAGTGAAATATTCGATTCGATTCGAAAAGCTCCAGATATTCGACTATTCGAATATCGAATCCCATTATAGTATATAGGAGAAAAATCCTTGGGACCTGGAAACAAGATTTGGCGAATCGGAGGTCACCAAGTCCAAGACATCTTTAGAAAGTGATGCAAACAACTCTGGAATGCATCTGGGAAAGCAGGAAAGCAGTATTACAGGGAACAGTATTACCGGCAATAGTAATTGCCAGCAATAATATTGCACCCTGTAATAGTTAATATTTAAATAATAAAGCAAATTTTCGTTCTAATAAATCTATTTGTGTTGTACAATAGCATAATTAAAACGAATCAATGCTTTTGCAATTAAATATACTGTTAATAAAAAAAAAAAAAAATATATATATATATATATATATATATATATATATATATATTTACAGTATATTTAATTGCAAAAGCATTGATTCGTTTTAATTAAACTAGTGTATTAGTGCTATTTGCTTTATTAATTCAATATTAACTATTACAGGGTGCGGTATTGATGCCGGCAATTACTATTACAATTACTATTACTATTACAATTACTAACACTGCTTCCCTGCTTTCCCAGGGAGCATAAACTTTATTAAAACAGCTAAACAATTGTTTAGCTCTTTTAGTAAACTTAATTTAGATTCGAATATTCGATCACATATTCGATCGAACTTGAACCTTTCGAATAGTGCAGTATTCGATCGAATAGCTATTCGATCATCTCTAGTCTAAACTCAATCTAATTATGACATAATTATGGTCAGAGCACTTGCTGCAGATGCGGAGTAAAACATCTGCTGCATTTCTGTAGCAACTCTTCTGTGTTCGCACAACGTAAGTAAAGTATTAAAGGGGTAGTGCGGTGAAAAACTTTTTTTCATTACATAACACACATTACAAAGTTATACAATATAGTAATGTGTGTTATTTATGTGAATGGCCCCCTTCCTCATGTTTCCACCCCCCCCACCCCCGACGCTTCACCTGGTAGTCCGATACTGCATATTTACATAATCACTGTGACTTCTTCCGCCCCGAACGCCATCTTGGGACGATTACATCACTCTTCAGGAGGCCGGCCTGACTGCCCAGCCCTCCCTCATGCCGGTTCACCTCCAGCACGTCATCAGCTGCTTAGCCGCGATTGTCTGAGCATAACAGAAGACGTCTGGGGCTACAGCCAATCAAAAGGCTGCCAGTGCGTATGATTGGCTGTGGCTTCAGACGTCTTCTGTTATGCTCAGACAATCGCGGCTGAGGCCACATTCTCCATTGTGTCCAGCGGGGAATTCGGATGTGGGTGCACACTGATGTGCCCGCATATGAATTCAGCAGAAACAAAGATTATCTCTGGTTCAGGGAACGGCTAGTCTCTTACGCCCTTTGAACATGGCATAAAGTTGTAAAAGACATAGGGGGAGATTTATCAAAGGGTGTAACATTTAGACTGGTGCAAACTGGCCACAGCAACGAATACCAGCTACTCTTACCTTTCACCAAAGCTGGAAGCTGAGCTGTAATCGGTTGCTGTGGCCAGTTTGCACCAGTCTAAATTTTACACCCTTTGAAAAATCTCCCCCATAGTATGTATGTATGTATGTATGTATGTATGTATGTATGCATAGCATAGTATGCATCTGGTGCTGCCTCCTAAATATGATCCTTTCCCCCTCTTTTTATTCATCTTCTTAATCAGTATCATTTTACTATCTACTGTATAGTGTTATAGGCAAGATAGAAATTATCAAAGGTGGTTTGCTTCCTTTGGTATCTAATGAGTAGTCAAGTTTACAGTAAAAAAAAAAAACATCAAAAATTTACAACCTTGATAATTATAATAAGATACAATTTTTTTAAAGGCAATAAAGGTGTTAAAAAGGTATAACAAATGCTACAATTGTACAGCCATGGGTTTTAGTAGAAAAAGAATAATGGTTAAACGTAGCAATCCTCCCACTTTAACCCCTTAAGGACCGGGCCTGAAATGGCCTTAAGGACCAAGGCAAATTTTATGAATATGTCCTGTGTGACTTAATTTATTAATAACTTGGGAGTGCTTTTACCTATCTCTGATTCTGAGATTGTTTTCTCGTGAGCCGTGACATTTGGTACATTACATTTCTGGTAAATAGGAGTCAATAACGTATCTTTATGAACAAAAAAACAAATAACGTGAAAAATTGCATTTTTCCAACTTTGAAACTTTTCTGCTTATACAGAAAATGGTTATGTCACATAAATTATATATTAAATAGCAATAGCCACATGTCTACTTTATGATGGCAGCATTTAAAAAACTATCTTTCCTTCTTTTTTTTTTTTTAAACAATAGAAAGCTTAAAACATTAACAGCAGTTTTCCAAATTTTCGGTAAAATTTCTAAATCCGATTTTGTTAGGGACCTGTTCAGGTTTACTAAAAGTGTATTTGAGGGGAATGTATGTAAGAAAGCCCCACAAAGCACCCCATTTCAGAAGCTTCACCCCCCAAACTTTGCAAAATCACATTGAGAGAGGTTTTTTTTTTTTAACCCTTTAGGTGAGTCACAGAAATAAAATCTAAGGGGGAGATTTACTAAAAAATCTAAAAACACGATTTTGTCAAAGATGTTTTGGCATAATTTCCAATCTAATGTGTTTAGTTAAATTTATGTAAATTGTCTAATAGCATAGTAAATGTGTCTTAAAAATAATGGTCTTTTAATTAGTCTAATAAATTCACCTGGTTCGAAGCAGACGTATATATGCGACTTTTTAAAAAATTGCACAGTTAATAAATTTAGCTAAAAAAAAATCGAATTCAAAAAGTCACATCTAATATCTAGTCGCGACTAGATATATTAGACTAAAAACAGGCACAATTAGTTTGATAAATGTCCCCCTAAGTGTCTAAGAAATTTGAAAATTTTACTTTTCTGTGCATAGATTGTATTTATTTATAGGAAAAAATTATTTTTTTACACTAAAATGTTGTTCTAGCCTTCAATTTAAAATTTTTACAAGAGGATAAAAGAAAAAGAAAAAAACATTAACGTGTAGTGCAGTTTCTTCCGAGTATGGAAATACCCCACATGTGGACATAAAGTGGTAAGCGGGCGCAGGACGAGCTTCCAAAAGGAAGGAGTGCCAATTGGCTTTTGGAAGCTAGATTTGACTGGAATGGATTTCAAGGGCCATGTCACATTTACAAAGCCCTTGTGCTGCCAAAGCAGTGGAAACCCCACACAAGTGACCCCATTCTAGAAACTACACCCCTAATGGAATCTAACAAGGGGTTCAGTGAGCATATGGACCTCACTGGTGACGGGCACAAATGTGGAACAATGTGATGTGAAAGTGAAAAATGTCATTTTTCCACTTTCATGGCACAAATGTGCCAGTCATCAAGGGGTCCATATCCTTACTGCACCCCTTGTTAGATTCATTGAGGGGTGTTGTTTCCAGAAAGGGGTCACTTGTGGGGGGTTTTCACTGTCTTGGCAGCACGAAGTGGCGTTCATCATCCTTCTGGCCAAATCTAGCTTCCAAAATCCAAATGGCGCTCCCTCCCTTTGGAGGATTGCCCTGCACCCCCATTGAACTTTATGTCCACATGTGGGTTATTTACAGACTCGGGGGAAATTGTTCTACACATTTTGTTTGTTTTTTTCTCTTTTAACTCCTTGTGAAAATGAAAAAATCAAGGCTAGACCAACATTATGGAGGATGGAGACCATGTCTCATGTACAAAGCCCCTGTGCTGCCAAGACAGTAGAAACCACCCACAAGTGAGCCCCATTCTGGAAACTACACCGCTCAATGAATCTAACAAGAGGTGCAGTGATCATATGAACCCCACTGGTAATACAAAAATACAATTTTTTTTATTTTCACAGCACAAATGTGCCCGTCATCAGGAGTCCATATCCCCATTGCACCCCTTGTTAGATTCCTTATTGGGTGTAGTTTCCAGAATGGTGTCACTTGTGGGAGGTTTCTACTGTCCTGGCAGCACATGGGCTTTGTATTTGCATTATGGCAAGCCTCTAATGGGAATGGGGGCCATGCCTATTTCGTTGGGGAAAAAGGACAATTTTTAATTTATTTGGGGGTATTATGCCAATGATTAGTTTATAAGGTTGAAAAGGACAGGAGTCAATCAGGTTAAACCTGTTTTGGTCCAGAGGAAGGCAAAAAACCCTGGTGAGGCAGACGATAGTAGCCTCCTCACAGGGAAAAAAATTCCTTACCGACTCCAAAATGGCAATCAGAATAATCCCTGGATCAATGTGACCCCTGAAATAGGAACAAGAGAAAGGATTTGGAAAATTTAGAACTCCAATGACATCCCTCTTACGCCTTGAAGCAATCCTTTATGCAGTGGCCGGGGTGATCAGGACAGGTGTCACACTGGAAAATGGTGTTCTTCCTGTTCCTGTTAAGGCACACTTTGCACTTCTTCTGGGATCTCCCGTTTTCGAGTGTGGGGGACATCCCCTGGAAAATGTTGCCCTGGTACAATACGGGGTCCTTCATATCCAGATGTGCTGGGTCCATGGCTGCTAAATATTAGGGCTTTATTACTGCTTCTGATACTTTCACATCGTGCCACAAGCTACAGTAGCTGGGGCAGCGAGGGACCGGAAGAGGGAGTGCTGGTATAAAAGTTATCCCTGTACAGGTGGTAACTTTTATCTAGCAGTGGGAAGATCAGTTCCAAAACAACCTTCCCACTAACTCAGAGGATGGGGGGTCATTCTGGGGGTTAGATTTCGGTGTCCCTTTCAGTCTAAATCTGCCAAAGTGTACCCTGATGCCCAGGTGCAGTAGGAGCCCACAATTTTTTTCATTTCCGCTGCATCAACAGGGGTCCACACATGGCGTGGACCCCGTTGATGTAGTGGAAATTAATAAAGAAGAGGAGGGGTTGTTGGCTATAAATTGGTGCACGTACAAGTTTGTTTGCGCCACCATCAAATTTATAAGGGCTTTAGAGAAATAGAGTTTGGAAAAGTCTATTTCTCTGACACCTGTGGGGTTCATTTGGATTCCTGCTTGTGCTACAAAGCCAGGAATCTTGGACTTGGGTCCAAATGGGGTCACCTGTCTGGGGGGTGGGGGGCGAGATGGGATTGACGTGTCTGGGGGGCGGGATGGGATGATGTGTCTGGGGGGCAGCCCAAGGATTCCTCCTGGGATGCCTACGTCGATATTCATCATTACTGGGTGATGATTATAAAGATAAATGGAGAAAAGAAGAAGCCCCCCATTCATCCTCACTAGCTGTTTCAGTGTCGGACGTCCTCTGCCGAAAACACCCAGTGGGCCATCTTTATCTGGGGATTAGTATATGGGGTATGTAAATGTGTAATGTAGTGTAGTGTAAAACTTTATTTCATGTAATGTAATGTATGTTTTTTACGTTTTTTTTTTTAACAGTAAGAAAAAAAAACCTATGCCAAGAAAAGAGTTGCTGATAAATGCCACTCTTATGTGCGGTACTTATCAGCAGACAGTGGCGGTAGGATAAAGAAAAAAAAAAGGGGGGGGGGCGGAAACCCATATGCCAAAAAGGAGGAGTTGCTGATCAGCGGCGCAATTACGTGGGATGCTGATCAGCACTCAGCGGCGGTAGGGCGCATAAAAAGAAGAAAAAAGGGAGGGGGAACACTTTTTACCCCAAAGCAACTGATCAGTGTATAATATACACTGATCAGTCGCTAGGGGGCAGTAGAGAGTAGCTGCCAAAGATTGCAGAAGATAGATCATGGGGGAGCCCGAAGAGCCGAAGATAGACGACGGGGAGCCGACGAGAGCCGAAGTTTAACGACAGGGAGAAGAGGACACCATGGGACCGCCAGATCTTTGCTCTGGACGCCCGGTTCAGGTGAGTATGGTGCACTACACCACACACACCTCTTCTGAACTCCTCAGCTACCTAGCTGAGGGGTGCAGAACCAAGAAAACTTTATTTTAACACTTTAATCGCCGTGATCGGGTGTGTACACACAGCGATCGGGTAAAACATGGTCGTAAATGTACGCCAGTTTGCTTTTAGGCACGGGCAATTATTATTGTTGTTGTTGTTATTATCATTATATGTGTGTGTGTATATATATATATATATATATATATATATCACAATCCATTCTGGCAGGCTGGTTGAGCATTGAGTAGTTTGAGAACTAAACAACCCCCCCCATAAGTAGTTAATTAGTTAAATTAGTTCCAGCTAGAGATATGCGAGCAATAAGCAAGTAGCTATTCGATCAAGTATTGCAGTACTTGAAAAATCCATTTTCGAACAAGAATACATTAAAAAATTCAAATCTAAACAAGTAGAGATGACAGCAAGTCCATAATGGTACCCTGAAAAAGATGCACCTCTAGAGTGCAACTGGGAAAGCAAGAAAGCAGTATTAACCCCTTAGTGACCGCCGATACGGCTTTTTACGGCGGTCAAAAAGGGTCCTTATTCTGCTGCCATCAGCTTTTTACGGCGATGGCAGAGAATAAGATAGGCGGCCCCCACCCCATCTCGCCAGCTAACGGAGGTAGCTGAGGGGTTGGGGCAGTGTGTGGGGTCCATCCCGCTCCCCCCCCCCTACCGACGATCGCCACTATTAACATTATAGCGGCAGCCGTCGGTAAAGGGGATTACCGGTGCCGCCTCCACCATTCATTTTCCCCCCGCCGTGAATCCGCGGTGGGGGGAGATGAAATAAGTGTCCATCAGACCCCAGATCAGATCCCCCTAGTGCCCCGATAACAAACCCCCCTCCCCCGGCGGCCATCATTTCCAAGATGGCCGCCGCCATCGCTGTGAACAGACAAATGTCTGTTCACAGCGATGGAAAAGTTAAAATGAATGAAAACCCCAATGCTCTCCACCACCGGAGGTAGCGGAGAGCTTGGGGCAGTGATCGGGGACCCCCCCTGTGGGGTCCCGGTATAAGCGATCAGCGGTATGTACTATATACCGCTGATCGCTTGTGCCACGTGCATCCCGGCACTTTTTATCCCCTGTCACCATGAATGATTGGTGACAGCGGATAAAAAGTGATGTCTCCCTACCCCCCAAGTCGCCCCCCCCCCCTGTCACCCCCGTCCCCCAGTCACCCCCCTTACCCCTTATACGTTACCTGATCCTGGAGCTCCTTCCTCTTCGGCGTCCTGGCTGGTTGTGAAGTGCGCATGCGCTCCACAACCAGCCAACTCTGAAAATTTCAAGTGACAGAGACCAATTTGGTCTCTGTCACTGAACTATGATTACTGTGATAGAAAATATCACAGAAATAATAGTAATACAATGAAAATGAATGTATAAAGTATAAAAAGTGACAAACATACAAAAAAAATAAAACACACACTTTTTATTATAGTAATAATTGCAGTTTACTCCCAAATTACCCCTAACCCCCCCCCCCAGATTACCCGTAACCACCGCAAGTTGCCCTTAACCACCGCACGTTGCCCGTAACCACCGCACGTTGCCTGTAACCACCGCACTTTGCCCGTAACCACCGCACATTGCCAGTAACCACCCCAAATTGCCAGTGACCCCCTCCAGATTGCCCGTAACCAACCCAAATTACATTTACCCACCCCCAGATTACCTATAAGCACTTCAGTTTATCAGTAACAACATATAAGTATTAGAATGAAAATTTGCTGTTTTAATTACATATCAACTATAGTGATGAGCTAATACTGTTCGATCGAATAGATATTCAATCGAATAGTAAGGTATTTGATCTATCAAATATTATCGAATAGTTAGCCGAATATTTGATAAATATTCGATAAGCGTTCAAATCCCCCAGCTTCCGTTTTTTACCTCTAAGTTTTCGAATAGATGTTTTTCAATAATCGAATACTTTTTCCCATTGACTTCAATGGGATCGAATATTCGAATATTTGGGAGATATACGTACGAATATCGAATATTCGAATATTTCACTATTCGCTCATCACTAATCAACTATTACAGGGATCAGTATTACCACTAATACCACTCCCTGTGATAGTGGTTTAATGCTGCTTCCCTGCTTTCCCAGTTTCATTTCAAAGGTGTTGACATCATTTTCTAAAGTGGTGACTTAATCGAATTTAGGTTCCCAAGAAACAAGATTTTTTTTTCCCATTGACTTCAATGAGATTCAATATTAGATTGAATAGTCGAGCATTACGGTGTATATAAATTGAATTTCTAACTTTCTAATATTTCACTACTCGCTCCTCTCTAGTTCCAGCATCCACTAATAGTAACAAATGTGAAAAAAATTACAATTTATTAGGCTATGTTCACACTGCGTATGAATCCGTCCGTAGTGCGAACGCGAATATACGCACGTAGTTTTGAGGTTGATGCGTTCGCTTGAAAGTATACGATATACGCCCACAGAGTGCACACTACGTATGAGCTTACGGCCGGATCGTATATGGCGCCGTGAAAAATGAACAAGACCATTGTTTGAGGATGGAAATGTTGAAACTCACGGCCGTGGATTTCCATGCAGTCCCGTACAAAGTACAAATCAACAACCAAAGAAAAAGCCATGTCATACATACAAGGGTGGCACTTCCCGAAAAAATAAAGAAAGCTGCATGTAAATGTGAAAAGTATAGCAAATTTTATTTTATTGGTACACAAAGAGTCAAAAAAAGTGCACAACATACAAATAAAAACACTTAAAACCACAACATACACAGGTCCATGTTAAATAGGCATGGAACCAGGACAAACTGACATGTGTCTGTATAATAAACCCCCTAAGGTAAGTAACACTGACTCACAACATAAAGTTATGTGGATGTGTCCTAATTAGAGCAGTAATGTCTCTGTAAGTAACTCAGCTCGATGGACACAAAACAACCCAAATAGGTACAAGGGAAGAAATTATATGAAGACAATATGGAGGAGTCAGTAAGTAGGATCAAATATCACCAGAGGGGGAGTCCATGTCAGGGTCCGAGAAACCCCACGCGTTCCGTCTCCGTCACGAGACTTTCTCAAGGGTAAGGGTATGGTGACTTATTAGACATATATATAGCACTTTCAATCAATATAAGTTAATTACCATGTCCATAGATGAACAGCCATGCCCCTCATCAAGTATGGATCTCGATCCGTGCCTCCAACATGGCCGCGGCATCATCCCCCGGCCACTGCGCATGTCTAAGAATGATGGCACCGCCCCCCAGTCATGTGGTCAGTGACGTGTGAGATTAAACTTTATTGACACCATCCAAACACTGACACTACAGCCTAGTCAGCGCCGCCGTGTCCCAGGGCTACACCGCACATGCGCACATGAGAGATGTCACCCTTCAATATTAAGTATAGTAGTACGTATAAATCAATGAGTAAATGGCAGCGAACCTAACACCCCCCAGCATGAATAAACCATTAATCCAGCCTATTGGGGATCAAACACAAAACCACATGATCTGCATTTTCAATCCTATATATTTCATAAATTTAGAAGTGGGTTCTATGGATGTAACATATAACTTTAAACCATGATTCAATGTGAAAAAAAAAATAAAAATTCCAATAAATACTATAGAAATATAAATATAAATATATAAATAGATAATAAGTAATATGCAATATATTAAGATGTATCATAATATATACAATATAATTAAAAATACAATATACTAAAGAATTTTTTTATATATATAATACTACACCAGTTACCACATATAAATAGACCAATAGAAAAATATAGATAAATAAATATATATACACACAAAAATATAATGCTATATATGCCCAATTAGTGCAATAAGTTAAACCACACAATAACCGCCCAGTGCGTCATTTCATATCCAGATAATGTTTATAACCTACCTATAGTAAATCTTCCCACTGAATACTTAATATTATGCGCATGCGCCATCATCTAGAGTAATATACACGCTACATCCACCCAATAAATATACAAAAGAACCCCCATATAGAATATTGAAAAATACCACAGACCACATGTATACAATCCAGCCAATGAAGGAATACGCCGACTGACCATAACTGGATGCTAAAATAAATACAGGCACCAACATACCATCCGTATGCACCGTGTGTAGCGCAATATTTGGAAGCATAATCAATGCAATATATATATATCCTTGTCAACAGCATATACCCATTTTCTCAGGCGACAGTGCAATGCTCAAATGATAAAGAAATGGTGCCCCAACCCATCCTACAGATATAATTCATTGAACACACGGACGGATACCACAGACAAGCAGAGGCACGGATCGAGATCCAGGAGAGGCTGGCAGACACCCAGGTAAGATAACAACTCGCGTGTACCATATATATATGCACTTGTATGAGATTTCAAATATCCAACTCAAATGCAGCTAAATAATTACACAATATATATACAATCAAAGACGACGCGTAAGCAGTCAAGTCAGTAGTATACCAAATATAATGGTACAGTATGCTTAGTAATACGGTGGCTACACAGAACCAGGTCTTTCCCTAGGCACATCCCAAGAAAAGTCTCATGAGTCCCAGGAGTTGGCATTAGATTTACATTTTCATTCAATATAAATGTCATTCAAAAGGAGGGGCAAGGCAATAGTAGTGGAACGTCCCTCACAGGCCAGTTGAAAATATCCCTGATTAGATCCAGAGGTGCGAATTCCAAACATGGAGAGTGCATGGATCTTCTTGGGATCCAAGGGAGAATATGGAGGCTGTTACAAATATAATGGGGTTATTTCTGTGCGATGTTCATGTCCCCGTCCACCGGTCAAGCTGAGAAGAAATATATATATATATACTCCGTCTTCGGTCGCGGATGTCTGGTGAAGTGTGACACGTGCTACAAAAACCACTGCAAAAAATAAGTAAATAATGAAAATACATACACACATATAGAGTGAACAAACCAAGGAGGGATGTGGGTATAAGTGGAGTGATGACTGAAAAGTGTATGAAGTGTGGGTGTATGTGTATAGATATATATCGATATAGATATATAGATATATATCGCTGTGAGTGTGACAAGTGTATCAGGTGTGTGTACATGTGTAAAGGTGTGTCGCTGTGCATGTGAAAAGTGTGTAATTATAAATGTGGAAAGATGAGGGAGAAAAAAAAAAAAAAGAGAGAAAGAGAAGGGAAGACAAGAAGGGGGAAAAGGGGAAAAGGAGGGAAGGGGAAAAAAAAGAAAAGGTGAAAGAAAGTGAGAGTGAGATAGAGCAAGACATAGAGAAGAGACATCCGATTGGAAGGCAAAGTCCTAAGATGCTTGAAATAAGTATTTTGGCATGAATGACAGCCTCACTTGTAATAACCGGTGTATAGCAATTCCTCATTTAGGCCTGTTGGCTTTAGGCTATGTAGTTTGTAGATCCATCTAGATTCACACTGCAGCAATTTCTGCACGATGTTACCCCCCCTGATCCCCAACTGGACCCGCTCCAACCCAATAATTCTCATACAATCATACTTACCATTGTGATGTCTCCAAAAGTGTTCGGCCACCGAAGTCGTATCCGGTAGCAGAGCCCTGGATCTCGCAACTTTCCGGATGGTGGAAGTATGTTGTTGGATCCTCTTCCTCAATTCCTGAGAAGTCTGTCCAACATAAATCACAGGACAAGAACATAAGAGAGCATAAACCACATTCCGTGTGCGGCAGTTGATATACTCTCGTAAAGTTATGTTCTGTCCATCCACCGGATTGGTAAATTCCCCTGCTGTGATCATAAAGGGGCAAATATTACAGCTGCCACAGGGATAACTACCAACAGTGCGCAGGCCCCTCCCCACTGTAGTGTGGGGTCTTACAAAGTGGCTTTTGGTAAGTAGATCCTTGAGATTTCGCGCCCTCCTAGCCGTGATCGAAGGTGTATCTGTGATATGGGGTGTCAATCTTGAATCTATGGTGAGAATGTTCCAGTTCTTTTGTAACAAACCATAGATATCTTGCCATTGATTATTGAAAGGTGTAATAAGTCTTACCTTATTTTCCACTGGGCGAGTTTTAGGGATGAATAGTTGTTCCCTCTCTGTATGTCTTGCTCTGCGGTAGGCTCGGGAGATTACTCCTCGTGGATAGCCTCTTTTTACAAAGCGGGTCGTCAAATCCTTGGCATTACTGTCAAAGTCGGTGTTAAGAGAGCAATTTCTCCGTACTCGTAGGAATTGTCCTACCGGAATTCCATCTCGTAGGTGACGTGAATGGAAGCTTTGGTACTGTAACAGGCTATTAATGGCCGTTTCCTTGCGGTAAAGGGAAGTGACGATCCTATTATCAATGATCCGCAGCTCCAAGTCCAAGAAGCAAATTCTTTCCTGTGAGAAAGAAGAGGTAAGGAGTACATTGCACCCATTTGTATTAAGTGTGGCAACAAAAGCATCACACTCCTCCTTAGTGCCAGTCCACACAAGCAAAATATCATCAATATAGCGAAACCACCTTAGTGCCCGGTCCTGAAAGTCGCTCATGGGGTACACGTGTGTCCGCTCCCACCAACCTAGGAATAGGTTTGCGTAGGAGGGTGCACAACGTGCCCCCATGGCTGTACCGGACACTTGTCTGTAAAAGGTGTTATCAAAGATGAAATAGTTTTGGTTTAGGATGAAATGAAGAAGTTCCAAAAGGAAGGCGTTGTGCTCTTCTTCCCGTAAATTAGACACGTCAAGAAAAGAGGCAACAGCACTCACCCCTTGCTGGTGCTCAATGATCGTATAAAGGGATTCGACATCCAAGGTCACCAGCCAGGTATTAATGGGAACTTCCAAATCTTCCAAACGTTCAATCAGATGCATAGAATCTCTCACATATGATGGTAGTCGTGTAACCAGAGGCTGTAAGAAAAAGTCCACATATGTACTGGCTTGTTCACATAGCCCCCCTATTCCCGACACAATAGGCCTGCCCGGGGGGTTCTGTAAGGACTTGTGGACTTTGGGTAACATATAGAAAGTAGGAATGACCGGGTGAACAACAGATATGAATTTATGCTCTCTTTTTACAATGATGTCTCTCTGTAGGGCATTATCTAGGAGGGTATCCAACTTCCTCTTGAAAATTAAGGTGGGATCTGAAGGCAGAGGTACATAAAATCTTGTGTTGCCAAGCTGTCGTTTAGCCTCTGTCAAATACATGTCAATTGGCCATAAGACAATATTACCGCCCTTGTCCGCTTCCTTTATCACAAGTTCCTTGTTGTTCTCCAAGGATTTCAATGCCTGTCTTTCCAATACAGAGAGGTTCTGTTGTCTATTCCTATCCAATTTAAGCTTATCAATATCCCGCATCATAGTCTCGAAGAAGATATTGATACTTGGAAATAGCTTAAAGGAAGGGGTAGCTCGTGAGGGTAATCGAGAGGTAAACAATCGCCTACCTGTATTTTGGGCATTTTCATCCAATAGGCCAAGTAGATCTCTTAGAACTTGCTGGTCTTCCGCTGGAGCCGGGACAAAAAGGGACAAAAAAGATTATGACAGTGGTAACATCTTCAAGTGGACACATAGGGGCAATGCACGTAGGAGGGGAGGAATGACAACCACAGCTATGGACCATATTACAGATACCACAGATATCGCTTCCAGTGATTTTTTATCCACGGACACAAGCGACATGGACACAAAACAAGGAGGGGCAGAGGTAAATCGAAAAAAACGTCCTTACAAAAGACGGGGCCGATCACCGGCCCAATATCGGACCAAGAGACCATCTCACCATTAATTTCAGACATAGCTACTTCCGCTTCTCCAGCTTCAGATCTGCAGGTAATTAATTTATCTACGTACCAATTGACGGATATGGAACGGTCAGTCTTAGGGAGGGGCCTTACCTTTGCTCCAACACAATTACTTAACAAATTTGAGCTTACAAAGGATATTTATATGTTTTGTAGACAACTGGCGTTCAAACTGCTATATCACCAACCGTCCTTGATTGTCCCGGCTCCAGCGGAAGACCAGCAAGTTCTAAGAGATCTACTTGGCCTATTGGATGAAAATGCCCAAAATACAGGTAGGCGATTGTTTACCTCTCGATTACCCTCACGAGCTACCCCTTCCTTTAAGCTATTTCCAAGTATCAATATCTTCTTCGAGACTATGATGCGGGATATTGATAAGCTTAAATTGGATAGGAATAGACAACAGAACCTCTCTGTATTGGAAAGACAGGCATTGAAATCCTTGGAGAACAACAAGGAACTTGTGATAAAGGAAGCGGACAAGGGCGGTAATATTGTCTTATGGCCAATTGACATGTATTTGACAGAGGCTAAACGACAGCTTGGCAACACAAGATTTTATGTACCTCTGCCTTCAGATCCCACCTTAATTTTCAAGAGGAAGTTGGATACCCTCCTAGATAATGCCCTACAGAGAGACATCATTGTAAAAAGAGAGCATAAATTCATATCTGTTGTTCACCCGGTCATTCCTACTTTCTATATGTTACCCAAAGTCCACAAGTCCTTACAGAACCCCCCGGGCAGGCCTATTGTGTCGGGAATAGGGGGGCTATGTGAACAAGCCAGTACATATGTGGACTTTTTCTTACAGCCTCTGGTTACACGACTACCATCATATGTGAGAGATTCTATGCATCTGATTGAACGTTTGGAAGATTTGGAAGTTCCCATTAATACCTGGCTGGTGACCTTGGATGTCGAATCCCTTTATACGATCATTGAGCACCAGCAAGGGGTGAGTGCTGTTGCCTCTTTTCTTGACGTGTCTAATTTACGGGAAGAAGAGCACAACGCCTTCCTTTTGGAACTTCTTCATTTCATCCTAAACCAAAACTATTTCATCTTTGATAACACCTTTTACAGACAAGTGTCCGGTACAGCCATGGGGGCACGTTGTGCACCCTCCTACGCAAACCTATTCCTAGGTTGGTGGGAGCGGACACACGTGTACCCCATGAGCGACTTTCAGGACCGGGCACTAAGGTGGTTTCGCTATATTGATGATATTTTGCTTGTGTGGACTGGCACTAAGGAGGAGTGTGATGCTTTTGTTGCCACACTTAATACAAATGGGTGCAATGTACTCCTTACCTCTTCTTTCTCACAGGAAAGAATTTGCTTCTTGGACTTGGAGCTGCGGATCATTGATAATAGGATCGTCACTTCCCTTTACCGCAAGGAAACGGCCACTAATAGCCTGTTACAGTACCAAAGCTTCCATCCACGCCACCTACGAGATGGAATTCCGGTAGGACAATTCCTACGAGTACGGAGAAATTGCTCTCTTAACACCGACTTTGACAGTAATGCCAAGGATTTGACGACCCGCTTTGTAAAAAGAGGCTATCCACGAGGAGTAATCTCCCGAGCCTACCGCAGAGCAAGACATACAGAGAGGGAACAACTATTCATCCCTAAAACTCGCCCAGTGGAAAATAAGGTAAGACTTATTACACCTTTCAATAATCAATGGCAAGATATCTATGGTTTGTTACAAAAGAACTGGAACATTCTCACCATAGATTCAAGATTGACACCCCATATCACAGATACACCTTCGATCACGGCTAGGAGGGCGCGAAATCTCAAGGATCTACTTACCAAAAGCCACTTTGTAAGACCCCACACTACAGTGGGGAGGGGCCTGCGCACTGTTGGTAGTTATCCCTGTGGCAGCTGTAATATTTGCCCCTTTATGATCACAGCAGGGGAATTTACCAATCCGGTGGATGGACAGAACATAACTTTACGAGAGTATATCAACTGCCGCTCACGGAATGTGGTTTATGCTCTCTTATGTTCTTGTCCTGTGATTTATGTTGGACAGACTTCTCAGGAATTGAGGAAGAGGATCCAACAACATACTTCCACCATCCGGAAAGTTGCGAGATCCAGGGCTCTGCTACCGGATACGACTTCGGTGGCCGAACACTTTTGGAGACATCACAATGGTAAGTATGATTGTATGAGAATTATTGGGTTGGAGCGGGTCCAGTTGGGGATCAGGGGGGGTAACATCGTGCAGAAATTGCTGCAGTGTGAATCTAGATGGATCTACAAACTACATAGCCTAAAGCCAACAGGCCTAAATGAGGAATTGCTATACACCGGTTATTACAAGTGAGGCTGTCATTCATGCCAAAATACTTATTTCAAGCATCTTAGGACTTTGCCTTCCAATCGGATGTCTCTTCTCTATGTCTTGCTCTATCTCACTCTCACTTTCTTTCACCTTTTCTTTTTTTTCCCCTTCCCTCCTTTTCCCCTTTTTCCCCTTCTTGTCTTCCCTTCTCTTTCTCTCCTTTTTTTTTTTTTTTTCTCCCTCATCTTTCCACATTTATAATTACACACTTTTCACATGCACAGCGACACACCTTTACACATGTACACACACCTGATACACTTGTCACACTCACAGCGATATATATCTATATATCTATATCGATATATATCTATACACATACACCCACACTTCATACACTTTTCAGTCATCACTCCACTTATACCCACATCCCTCCTTGGTTTGTTCACTCTATATGTGTGTATATATTTTCATTATTTACTTGTTTTTTGCAGTGGTTTTTGTAGCACGTGTCACACTTCACCAGACATCCGCGACCGAAGACGGAGTATATATATATATTTCTTCTCAGCTTGACCGGTGGACGGGGACATGAACATCGCACAGAAATAACCCCATTATATTTGTAACAGCCTCCATATTCTCCCTTGGATCCCAAGAAGATCCATGCACTCTCCATGTTTGGAATTCGCACCTCTGGATCTAATCAGGGATATTTTCAACTGGCCTGTGAGGGACGTTCCACTACTATTGCCTTGCCCCTCCTTTTGAATGACATTTATATTGAATGAAAATGTAAATCTAATGCCAACTCCTGGGACTCATGAGACTTTTCTTGGGATGTGCCTAGGGAAAGACCTGGTTCTGTGTAGCCACCGTATTACTAAGCATACTGTACCATTATATTTGATATACTACTGACTTGACTGCTTACGCGTCGTCTTTGATTGTATATATATTGTGTAATTATTTAGCTGCATTTGAGTTGGATATTTGAAATCTCATACAAGTGCATATATATATGGTACACGTGAGTTGTTATCTTACCTGGGTGTCTGCCAGCCTCTCCTGGATCTCGATCCGTGCCTCTGCTTGTCTGTGGTATCCGTCCGTGTGTTCAATGAATTATATCTGTAGGATGGGTTGGGGCACCATTTCTTTATCATTTGAGCATTGCACTGTCGCCTGAGAAAATGGGTATATGCTGTTGACAAAGATATATATATATTGCATTGATTATGCTTCCAAATATTGCGCTACACACGGTGCATACGGATGGTATGTTGGTGCCTGTACTTATTTTAGCATCCAGTTATGGTCAGTCGGCGTATTCCTTCATTGGCTGGATTGTATACATGTGGTCTGTGGTATTTTTCAATATTCTATATGGGGGTTCTTTTGTATATTTATTGGGTGGATGTAGCGTGTATATTACTCTAGATGATGGCGCATGCGCATAATATTAAGTATTCAGTGGGAAGATTTACTATAGGTAGGTTATAAACATTATCTGGATATGAAATGACGCACTGGGCGGTTATTGTGTGGTTTAACTTATTGCACTAATTGGGCATATATAGCATTATATTTTTGTGTGTATATATATTTATTTATCTATATTTTTCTATTGGTCTATTTATATGTGGTAACTGGTGTAGTATTATATATATAAAAAAATTCTTTAGTATATTGTATTTTTAATTATATTGTATATATTATGATACATCTTAATATATTGCATATTACTTATTATCTATTTATATATTTATATTTATATTTCTATAGTATTTATTGGAATTTTTTTTTTTTTTTTCACATTGAATCATGGTTTAAAGTTATATGTTACATCCATAGAACCCACTTCTAAATTTATGAAATATATAGGATTGAAAATGCAGATCATGTGGTTTTGTGTTTGATCCCCAATAGGCTGGATTAATGGTTTATTCATGCTGGGGGGTGTTAGGTTCGCTGCCATTTACTCATTGATTTATACATACTACTATACTTAATATTGAAGGGTGACATCTCTCATGTGCGCATGTGCGGTGTAGCCCTGGGACACGGCGGCGCTGACTAGGCTGTAGTGTCAGTGTTTGGATGGTGTCAATAAAGTTTAATCTCACACGTCACTGACCACATGACTGGGGGGCGGTGCCATCATTCTTAGACATGCGCAGTGGCCGGGGGATGACGCCGCGGCCATGTTGGAGGCACGGATCGAGATCCATACTTGATGAGGGGCATGGCTGTTCATCTATGGACATGGTAATTAACTTATATTGATTGAAAGTGCTATATATATGTCTAATAAGTCACCATACCCTTACCCTTGAGAAAGTCTCGTGACGGAGACGGAACGTGTGGGGTTTCTCGGACCCCGACATGGACTCCCCCTCTGGTGATATTTGATCCTACTTACTGACTCCTCCATATTGTCTTCATATAATTTCTTCCCTTGTACCTATTTGGGTTGTTTTGTGTCCATCGAGCTGAGTTACTTACAGAGACATTACTGCTCTAATTAGGACACATCCACATAACTTTATGTTGTGAGTCAGTGTAACTTACCTTAGGGGGTTTATTATACAGACACATGTCAGTTTGTCCTGGTTCCATGCCTATTTAACATGGACCTGTGTATGTTGTGGTTTTAAGTGTTTTTATTTGTATGTTGTGCACTTTTTTTGACTCTTTGTGTACCAATAAAATAAAATTTGCTATACTTTTCACATTTACATGCAGCTTTCTTTATTTTTTCGGGAAGTGCCACCCTTGTATGTATGACATGGCTTTTTCTTTGGTTGTTGATTTGTAGTAGTTTCTTCATGTCATGTTGGGTTGAGCACCCTGCCTTATAGACTTTAGTAGTGCCTTGCCTTCTTTGTTTGTTTTTGTCCCGTACAAAGTACTTATTTCAGCCAAATTGAATTTGATTTTTCGATCCAAAAGGTTCTGTGTGCTTTACGGGGCTGGGCAAAGATTTCCAAGTAAATGACCTGCCTCAGATCACTTCGAAACAAGCTAGGGAAGCATAAGTGTACTGCGGGCGTATGTTCGCGGTGCGTACACATCCGGCCACATGTCGATTTTTCGCACACCCGTAGTTTCAGCCGCACATGTAGGGCAGCATAAGACCTGCGTACGGATTCGTACGCAGTGTGAACATAGCCTTAATATGTACAGTACATTACCATACATGTTAAATAACATAGTGCACACAAGGACCTTCACACCTCATTTTTATAGTACAGACAATATAGTAGAGGGGAGGACAAATAAGCGCAGCCAAACTGATGCCAACAGAAACCTCTCTATACAAGTATCTTTTTGTGCGAACCGTGGTGTGTTGCAGAGCAGTTGTACACTAGACTTCAAGACTAGGTGCCAAAAAGTGTTTAAGAACCGAGCAAGTGTTTGAGTTCTGAAGCAAACTTTCCTTGAATATTGTTATAAAACTTAATTGTTCTAAAACTTAATTGTTCAAGTTCAGAGTAGTTTGAAAACCAAGGTACCACTGTATATGATGAAATTACAAGAGATAGATAGATAGATAGATAGATAGATAGATAGATAGATAGATAGATAGACAGATAGGCAGAGATGAGTGACGTGAATCATGCTGTTATTTTGCTTTGTTTTGCAAAGGGAATTTCACACAAGTTGGCTATGTTCACACAACGTCAAAAATAGAAAAAAGGTGACCGATTTTGATATTTAAAATAACGTCCATTTATTCCGTGATTTAACTTATGCATTGCAGTCAATGGAAAGAAGGACGTCCAATGCGCACAATGCATTGAATAATGGACATTTTTACTGCGGATGTCAAAATAATGACCATGATTATTATTTTCGGACGTCTTTTGCAAACAGCGGACGTTTTTAATTAGTTCACACACAGTTTTTCTTTTTCCACTGTTTCTTTTTTTTGTACTATTAAATTCAATGGACTTTTCAATTAAGACACACCCAAAGTCCAGTTAGTAATCCCAAACTAGAATAATGTACAAGAACCATTCATTGCAATAAGGGGAGGCAAGGCTGCTAAATAAAGTCTTATTTTAAACTCAAAATAACAAACATCATTTTAAAAGGAGCTCAAAAGACGTTTTGTGAACATAGCCTTTAGGGAATTTGATAAAGGGGGCAGCCGCTATTGCAGACATACATGTTTAGTTACAGTACTGTCACTTGGTGGGAGCAAAAAAAAATATTCATAATCCCTTGCAGTCGTCCAATCCCATGGATGTCTCCCTGTGATGTCAGCACACCCCCCCCCCCCCTAACATTCTATATATAGTATGGCACTTCCTAGAGGCGGAAAGTCTGCTGTGTAGGAAGAGGAGAAAGGAACTGCAGCAGGCATTTAGTGCAAGTCAGGGAGAGAAATAGAGAGATAAAAGGAAAGGATAGTCCATTGTGGGTTGGTGTCTGTGAGTGCTGAGGGGGAAGTTATCCCTTTGTGAGGGAGAAGTGACATCAGTGTCCAGTGAGCCCAGTCTGTGGTGCTGTGGGTGGTAAACCTATCGGTATCCCAGTGTGTAAGTGTTGTAAAACCAGTGTCCAGTAAATTCAGTCTGTGCGTGCTGTGAGTGCAGTTAACCTAATTCATATCCCAGTGTGTAGGTGCTGTGAAGCCAGTTTCAATTGAAACTAGTCTGTGGGTAAAGTTAACGCATTGGTATCCCAGTGTGTGGGTGCTGTGAAACCAGTGTACAGTGAATCTAGTCTGTGGGTGCTGTGAAGAGTTAACCCATTGATATCCCAGTGTTGGAGGGGGGGTGAAGCCAGTGTCCATTAAATCCAGTCAGTGGGTACAGTTAACCTAATTGGTATGCTAGTGTGTGGGTGCTGTGAAGCCAGTTTCCAGTGAAACCAGTCTGTTGATGCTGTGGGTGAAGTTAACCCATTGGCACCTTAGTGTGTTGGTGCTGTGAAGCCAGTGTCCAGTGAAACCAGTCTATGGATGCTTTGGGTAAAGTTAAACCATTGGTATCCTAGTGAGTGGGTGCTTTGAAGCCAGTGTTCAGTGACACCAGTCAAAGGCAGACTAGATGTATGTGTAAGTAGATAAGCCACAACACACCAGATTCAGATGCAAGTGAGAATATTTACCCCACTGTCCCCATTGTCCTTCTAAACTATCATCTACACATCCCTTCATTATCTTGCTTATACTGCTTCAATAGCCCTATGTTTATGTATGACTACACTGATGCTGCCATGCTAATTCTACAGCTTGTTCTGCATTTGTATATATGTATTATATTGTATTTTACTTTAGTTTTGCTCTGATCAAATATTGTTTTCTCATTATATTTTCCCTTTTTGTGTCATTCTGCCATCAGTCCATTGATGTAGTTTTCTATTTTCTCACAGAGACCCCGTTACCTGAGAAAGGTCCTGGTTACGACCAAAACGTTATAACTCATTTTGGTATCAGTTTTCTCAATCTATATATTTTTCCTGGCTGGAGTAAAAACTATTTATTGTCTATCTACACTGTTAATTAATATTCTCACTTGCATCTGAAACTGGTGTGCTGTTGCTTATCTACTTATATGTACCTGTTATTTGAAGAAACAGTTGCACAAGAGCACCCATCCCAGTGGTAGATGTGTGAACCTCACTACTCTATCCAAGGGCAGACTAGATGGACCAAGTGGTCTTTTTCTGCCAACAATCTTCTGTGTTTCTATGGGTGTTTTGGGTAAAGTAAACCCAGTGTTCCTGTTCAGTGGAGTTCTTGCTGTATTGTAACACCTAGAGGGCAGATGAATACCAGCCAGGCTAGGATAATTTACTGGATCCTTCAAAGTTCCAGCTCCATGGCAGGCAGTATCAAGTCCCGGAAACAACAAAAGGGTCCTCCCAGAGTAGTGCCACCACCAATTCCTGGCATGAGCAGGATGTTTCCTCTGCCCCATCTCCTGTGGTGTCCCAGACCCAATTCTGCTTGCCAGGACTATGAGCAAGAGAGCTCCTGGCAAGCCTAGCTCTTAGAAGGAAGTATTGAGACTGCAAGAGAGTGCATATGTAAAACACAGTGGGAGTGAAGTGCGAACACTGATTATGTAAGGCACATGCTCATTTTACTAATTAAAATGAATTTTTAGTGCGACAACTGATAAGGAACACTCAGTTCACTAATGATTCATTAGTGAACTGAGCATGCACCTTACATAATCAGTGGTTGCACTCCACTCCTACTATGTTCTAAAAATTCATTTTCATCATTGAACTAAGTGTGCCCTTTACAGTGATTGTAGTCTACTCCTACTGTGTTCTAAAAATTCATTTTCATTAGTAAAATAAGTATGTGCCTTACACAATCAGTGGTCGCACTCCACCCCCACTTCTGTTATACAATTTTGTTGCATAACTTTTAAATTTTTAGAACACAGTAGGAGTGGAGTCATTCCTGGTGGCCTTTAACTATGATGGCCCAGCAGTTGAACTGTTACCAGACGGCAGCTCATGCTGGGTCACTTTACATCTACATTAAAATAAAATAAAAAATCGACTGAAATCCAAATAAAATTAGCACTTATATTGGTGCCACTTAAGCTAAATGGGGATAGAAAGGGTGCCACACAAGGGGTATTTAAAGGGCACTTGAAGGGGGATTGGAACATGTTAAATGGTTAATTAGAAAGTTTTTTTTATATTTTATGCCACTGTCCCACCAAGGTCCACTGCTGTCCATGGTGGAAATTGAATGATTGGCTGATTGACATTATTATTATTTTTTTTTTATTATAGAGATTTTCCAATTTTTTTTACTCTTTTTTAGAAGGACATGTGTTAACAAGTTCATCTTTGTCTAATAGTTGCAGTATTTTAGCTACTATAGTTTGGCTGTTTTATTGAAATTCGTTAGAATTTGATTCACACATTTTAATGAGTTTGACCCAAAATTCGCAAACCTTGCAAAAAGATTTTTCGTCTGCTTTGCTCATGTCTAAATAAAATAATATAATTATTAAATATAAAAAAACTGTAACCTTTATCTCCGATTCTGTGTTCGTACTAGAAGGATCTTGATGTTAAAAATATAAAATGTATATATGTAATTTATTCTAGGCACATTGAAGTCAATTTTCTGAATATGAGATAACTTGACCTTTTTTTCTTTAAAAAAATGTTTACATTTTCCATTAAGGCTCTCATTTTATACTTCCTAACAGTGGTCAAAAAGATAAACATGTTCTGAATAAAAGAAAGACTGTGAATGCTTTGAACACTGAACAGAATTCGAGGGGTTCCACTGTAATGTGTTGTATGTTGCAGTAAAATTCAGTTTCTGGAAAACTAATTAAGGTCAGGAAATAATTAAAAAGCCAACATTTAGGGTTAGTTAAAGCTAGCTATCAACATTTCTAAAATAAATGTTTTATAGATTTCCTATCCAATCACTGTTTTGTACTCGTTAAGCATTGTAAATAAAATATCACTCAAGAAGTGTTGTCCTTTCCCTAAAAGTCATCAGCACAGAACTAATTACAATACACTGAATTTCAGTTTTGAATAAGATAAGTAGTAAAATTATTATTTAAATCCATAAAACATTTACATAAAGCACAATATGATTTTTCATAACTTTATTGATACATTTTTGAAAGAAAAAAGCATAGCAAATTATCACAAAATGATGCACATTTTCAGTTAAAAGAAAGGTATTCCTTGTAAGTATTTGTTTATGTTAATCCCTTCTAACTTTTTTGACTTTTAACCCTTTCTGAACCGGGCTAATTTTTGTTTTTGCGTTTTCGTTTTTCCTCCTTGTGCTTAAAAGGCCATAGCAGTTGCATTTTTACACATACAGACCCACATGAGCCCTTATTTTTTGCGTCACTAAGTGTACTTTACAATGACAGGCTGAAGTTTTGCATAAAATATGCTGCAAAACTAGAAAAAAATTATATGCGCCGCAAAATAAAAAAAATGCAATTCTTTTGTTTTGGGGGGATTCGTTTTTACGACGGGTGCCCTATGAAGAAACAGACATGTTTTATATGTTCCTCAAGTCAGTACGATTAAAACAATATGTATATTGTATAATTTTTATTTTTATTTTATTTGATGATTTGTAAAAAAAAAAAAAATTATCTATTGTTAACAAATATATGTTCCTTAAAATCGCTCCATTCCCATGCTTATAACACTTTTATCCTTTGGTCTATGGGGCTGTTTGAGGTGTAATTTTTTGTGCCATGATGTGTTCTTCAAAGAGATCTATGCTGTATGGGATATACAGCATAGATCGATGAGATCAGTGTTCTATTGCTTTTGGCTGCTGCAGCCAAAAGCAATAAAATACCGAGCCGGGATCAGCGCCATTACGGAGATGCGGTGATCGTTCCTTCGTGACAACCAGGGAACAGCTGCAGTAAGTCTTGAGATGCAGCTGTCAACTTTGACAGCTGTATCTGAAGACTTAATAAGCGGGCAGGTCGATCGGACCGTGCCCGCTAATAGCCGCGGTCCCGGGCTACATGCCGCACCCGGGACATCGGTGGTTCAGAGCGGGGTCGCCGCGTGGGACCACCCTGAACTCCCCCACCCCGCTGTGCCCCCATATAAAAATAGTGTCCATTGCTCTGCTGTACCCCTACATATAGTAGTAATGCCCCCTGCTCTGTTGTACCCCCATATAGTAGTAATGCTCCCTGCTGTGCCCCCATATATATCTATACTGTGCTTGGAACCATATCAGCACAATGCTGCTGATCAGGGCTGTATTTACAGCTGCTACTGCCCTAGGCAATAAACCTGAAGAAGCCCCCATCTTCACTCACCAATTAGCATCATGATTTTCTAGTTTCTGAACATCGTATTGATATCTGATCAGTCTTAAGCCACGTTCCCACATTTCCTTCACCACATGCAGCCGAAACCAGACCCTCATGTTGTAACCAATAGTAACAGCACATAACTACTGGGGGAGAAATGGGAGTGTTGTTTTGCCCACATGCATTTCTCTATATATAGAAACATTGTCTGAAGCGCGTTTTCCATAATTTTTAACTGCTTAAAATATAAACAAATTTCCAAATTGAATCAATGATTAGAGCAGTTTGCATACTTTCAAAAGGAATTCTCAGCCCCAGAATTGGTAGATTGATAGGAATAGCATTGCATTTTACACCGCCACACCAGACCTGAACAATACCACTATACTGTGACTGGATAACACTGCCATGCCAGACCCGAACAAAAAAAAAAAAAATGGGAGGTGGGAGACTAAAAAAATATTTAAAGTTGTTTCCTTCCTCCTGGTGTTGCCCACCTGCAAGGTGCTGCCTTAGGTGGGTGCCTAGTGGTAAATATGGCCCTGGTGCTGGTTGGTTCTATTTAAACACCTTAACAGATAAATGTATAGGATTGGTCTTACGTCTCTAAACCACCAAGTTTCACTGTTTTCCGGGGGAAAAATTAAATGATTTACTGGCCGATCGACATTAAAAAAAAAAAAAAACATTTTCAAATTGTTGGCACTGCCACAGCAACTGCTGTTGTACAAAAAATTGCTCTGTAACAGTCCCACTATTGTAGCTACACTTGTTTAGCTATTTTAATTGAGATTCACTTGCATGAGATTCCTGAATATTTGCTAATCTGATCGAATGTTTGCCAATCTCGCAAAGCAAATTTTTACCTGCTTCACTCATCTTTAATCAGCAGCATACAATCAATTCTTTCTGAGGGCAGCAGTGGACATTGGTGGACCAGCAGCATCAAACAGGGTTTTTTCCTAAGAGAGCAGTAGACTTTGCTGAATCAGCGGTGTATACTTTCCTCCCTGGGTAGCATTGGACGTTGGTGGATCAGTGGTGTAATATTATGCTTTTTTCCAGGACAGCGGAGGACATTACTTGATCAGCAGAGTCAAATGAAGCTTGTTCCTAGGACAGCATTTGACTTTGGTGCATAAGCAGTGTAAAGTTACCCTTTCTCCATGGACAGCATGGGATGACGCTTACTCCCAGGATAGCAGTAGACATTTTAAAGTGACAGCACCATCAGGGGCAATGTCTTAAACCTGAAAGGCCCTAGAGCAGACACCTGGAAGTGGCAGCTAGTGTTGAGCTGATCTGTCAAAAGTGTTCAAGTCAACAACTGAAAAACTCAGCATTTGATTACCGGTGGCTGCAGGAATTGCATGCTGCCCTAGGGCTGCCAGGAAAACATGATTACAACCTACAGTCATGTCCATGTTTTCCTGGCAGCCCTAGGACTGCATGCAATCTCTGCATCCAACAGTAATCAAATGCTGAGTCTTTCAGTTGCCGACTCGAACACTTTTGACAGATCAACTCAACACTGGTGGCAGCATCAGCTGTGGAACGTTTATAGACCCATAGAGGCCTGGAACAGACACCCGGAGGTGGTAGCAGCAGCTCTCGGACTCTCTTCGACCCTGAGGAACCTAGAAGAGACTGTTGATGGTGGTAAGTGTAACACGACTTTTTTTTCCTAAAAACGCGAAAAGAGGGGAATCCCCCACTCATTAGAAACAAGTAAAGTAACTGTAATCTGACAGTTGAGCTGAATAGGCCATCTATCTTAAAAAAAAAAAGGGAAAATAACACCTAGTCACTTAGGAAACACTTAAATAGATGATGAAACAACACCCGCGAAAGCTTGTGCCATGTGATGGAGAAAGGAATGGAGAAAAGCCCAGATTCAAGAAGGCCTTTACACTGATTGTATTAAATAAAAGAGTGGCAAATTTTACAACAACTTACAGTTGGAAAAGATTTTCCCACTGTACTGTAACTTCTTAAAAAAAAAAAAATGGTGCAGATAATGAGATAAAAAACCTTGCTGAATCTTGGCCTTTGGCTTTTTCCAAGACATGCATATATATTAACACCAGGTTAATAATTCAACAAAGTAAAATATGCAACCCATGCATGCATCTCTTGAGGTGTTTAAACTGTCTCCAACTTAAATAGATGGAGAAAGGGGAAACCCCTGACTGAGTATGGAAGTTATCTTCTCACCCTAGCTTTGGTCACTCTAATGGTGCATTTACATATCACTCCAGGGCTTCTGCATAAAAGCGTCAAGGTAACCTTCAGTGCTAGATAGCTGCTGGTAGTTTCTTGTATCACATTTAAAGGACATCATCCTCCATGATATATACTCCATTCTGAACCCTTCCTGTAGCTTTAAACCACTCAAGAAACTCCCAGAGTCATTAAAATGTCACACAAAAAGTACCCTATCATAAACCATTGTTGGAGTTCTAAGTACCCTTGTGATATCTTAAAAACCCCAAGAAGAGATATTGTCCAATTACTGTACCTTGCATGTCCAGAAAAATGAAACACAGATGGTAAGAGTCCATGGCACAATTGCCATGGTTGAAACCCCACAGCTATGGTTAACAAGAAGGGAAATGTCAGCTTTGTGAATCACAGTTATAGGGATTTGTATCCGGATAATCGTGTTCTTGGGGCATGGGTTGTCTTTTGGTGAGGCATTAAGCTTGTGTGGATAAAATATGCATGTTTTAAAATGTTTTGGCATGGGCACTAAAGTTAAAGATTGGGTTGTTTACTATATCCGAATTGACTATCGGTATTTGTTATGAGATTATTCTATACATTTTGGCATAAAGGGTAAAATTACTTGATATTAAAAAAAAACAGTTACTTAGTGTGGGTGAATACTCTGGAGAGTTTACTACTGGTAGAAGCATTGTGGCATAAGTGCAACGGGGCAAAAGTGAGTAGTTAAAAAACTGCAGTAGTTAAGGTAAGCTGTATAGGAACTGTGATTTTTACTTTATATTGTGAATTAAACTTTATCTTGTGTGATATAGACTACTAAAAAGAAAAACCTAAAAAAAAAAACTTTAATATTTTTTAATACTTAACTGAATATATTACTGTTTTTATTGAATTTATTACTGTTTAATTTGAATTAATCAATGTTTATTTCTAGGTATTTGGATTTGTGTTTTAACTGAGGTTAATTTGATCAGGGTGTGGGTAGACATTCCAGACCAAGTGTTGATTCAATTAGATTAGCATAAGAAAAGAGCCAGCCTACTACATTAACCTAATTAAGATTTACCTGTATAAAAGGAAGCTACAAACTCTGTGGAGTTTACTCTGGAGAGTTTACTACTGGTAGAAGCATCGTGGCGTGAAAACGGCAGGAGTTTGGTAACTGCAGGAGATTCTTTTGTTTTGTTCAGTACTTGTTTTCACTTGTTCTTAAAAGATGTTTGGTGCAGTGTAATTCTTGTTTGGCTGCAGTTTTCCATAGAACCCTTTGGGACTTGGGGTGCTGTCCAGTTTGCATGCAGTTGTCTGGTTTTCGTTGTGAAATTTCTAGGCTGCAGTCCTTAGTCTGTACACTTCAATCTGATGTGAGGAGACTGTCCCAGCCAGGAGTTGCTGTGCAGCCCTGTTACCAGCCACCACTTCCTCAAAGACCTCAGAGGAAAAGGGTGGTTTGGAAAACAGTTGGTTCAGGTAGATTGCGAGCTGTGGAGCAGAAACATAGGATGTTTGGCCTCTGTGCAGAATAGCTTTAGTGTTCTTGCTGATATAGATAGAGATACTGTTGCTGTTGGAGACATGGCTGCTCAGGTGATTCCCAATGGGGATGTTGTTTTGGAAGGGCCACTGAGGGCAGAAGGAAAGGTTAGTAAGAAAGGAAAAAGCATCTTCTAGTTGATGACTCGATTGTTAGAGGTATTGTTGTTGGACAGGAGGAGGATGTGTTTAGAGAGGTGAGATGTCTTCCAGGTGCTACTGTCAGCAGGGATAGGAGACGGATTGTGAACATTGTGAAGGCTGCTATTATAGATAGAAAAGTTGATCTGGTGGTTCATCTTGGAACCAATGACTTGTCCCAAGGAGATGTGGATTTGGTTAAAATGGAATTTCAAACTTTTAGCCTGGAGCTGAGCAAGATAATGGATTCTGTGACATTTTTAGAGGTTTTGCCGGTCTCTAATGAGAACAACAAGGCATGTCGTATCTCAGAGTTTAATGCATGGTGTAAGGCTGAAGGTTTTGGGTTTGTTAGTCATAGTGTTAGGACTCGGGCCATGCGTTCAGCTCTGCATCAATAACAGCCAGAATGCTTCCCATGTTTTTGTCATACTCTACTCTGCTATTCCTTGTTGTAGCTGTGGCAAGTATTCTCTCCCTGGCTGCTCACATAGGTGTTGTTTGTGTTTGCTGATTGGTGATTGACAGCTGACACTCTAGTCAGCTGTCGGTATCTGGGCAGGACCTGGAGCCTCAGCACCAATCACGCCTGGCTCTACCTGACACATAGCTTTTGCAAGTGGTCCAAAAGGGAGATGTTCAAGAGGGATGGTTTGCACCCATCACACATAGGTACACAGGTACTTGGTGAGGAATTCAGATTGTTTTTAGACAGACATTTAAACTAGATGAAGGGGACAGAAATATAATAGAGAAGGAGGATTTCTGTCCCCGACCAGTAAAGACAAATAAGTGTATTCGGATTGGTGAAAGCGCAGTGGTTGGTGCTGTAGACACAGTGGTTGGTGCAGTTGATGCAGTTGTTGGTGCTGTAGATGCAATGGTTGGTGCAGTTATTGTTGGTAAGGAAGATGCTGTTGGTACGGTAGATGAAGTTGGGAACAAAGGTATTATAAAGCTTAGTAATCTTCAGGCAATGTGTACGAATGCTCGCAGCTTAGGAAACAAGATCTGTGAGCTGACGGCCATGATGTCTAGAGATGATCTGGACCTTGTTGCTGTAACAGAGACCTGGTTCAAAGAGTCTAATGATTGGGAAATAGCTATACCGGGATATATTTTGTACAGGAAAGACAGAGCAGAGAGAAGGGGAGGTGTCAGTAATATGGAAAATGATTTAGCTTTGCTAGATAAGTGGTCCAAACAGTGGAAATTGAAGTTCAATGTTTCCACATGTAAAATAATGCACTTGGGGAGGAGAAATCCTCTATCCGTGTATCACATTGGTAGTACTGTGTTGGAAAAGACTTCAGAAGAGAAGGATTTAGGGGTAGTGATATCTCACAGCCTTAAAATGAGTCACCAGTGCAACCAGGCGGTGGGGAAAACAAATTGTATGCTGGGGTACATAGCTAGAGGTATAACCTGTAGGAAGAGTGAGATTGTGATCCCGCTGTATGGAGCTCTGGTGAGGCCACATCTGGAATACTGTGTCCAGTTCTGGAGACCTCACCTAAAAAGGACATTGATAAAATAGAACGGGTCCAAAGACGGGCTACAAAAATTGTGGAGGGTGTGAGACATAAACCGTATCAGGAAAGACTTAAGGATTTAAATCTGTATAGTCTGGAGAAAAGAAGAGAAAGGGGGGACATGATTGAAACCTTTAAGTATGTTAAGGGACTAAATAAGGTTCAAGAGGGAAGTGTTTTTAGTAAAAAACTGAGCTCAAGAACAAGAGGACACAGTGAGAGATTAGTTGGGGGAAAGATCAGAAGCAACGTAAGAAAATATTATTTTACTGAAAGAGTAGTAGATACCTGGAACAAGCTTCCAGCAGAGGGGGTTGGTAAATCCACAATAACAGAATTTAAACACGCCTGGGATAAACATATATCTATCCTAAGATAATATGAAAGAAAATACTAAAAGGGCAGACTAGATGGACCCAGTGGTCTTTTTCTGCTGACAATCTTGTATGTTTCTATGTTTCTAATATTTTATTGAGGACTTTACTTAAATAGAGACTGGCATGTACCTGAGCGATTACTGCTGGCTAATGTTTCAATCCATATCACAGGGTGGTGAAATATGGTCCTATCCAGGCTTGGTATATGTAAGTTTCTCCACACTGGGGGACATAATAGCCTCTGCCACACTGAACACCTTCTCCGATGTAAAGCTTCTAGCTGGACATGACAGCAAGGTGAGAGCGAATTCTGCCAGATGCGTCCAGATGTCCAGATTTTCTGCCCCGAATTACACCAGGTTGGAAATATTCAGGGGCAAGTGTTATTCAAAATTAGACCTAGAACTTAAAGTGCTGCCTGATGGGCACTTCAGTAGGGGGCTGCCAGGTTTCTTCCTCTGGTGACTTGAGGAAATCATTCATCATTGACTGGAGACTCAACTGGCTACCGTGACTGCAACCTAATGACTGCACAGTGGCTCACAGTACAGTTTGGTGCTCTGTGTGTCGGTGTAAAAAAAAAATCTGTCATTTTCTGATGGAAACCAGAGTCAACCAGAGTGGCCAGCCAGTACTTATTCCTCCTATGCGTGTCCTTTATGTGTGGGTCTCACCTCAAACACTCCAGCAGGCATGTGGCCTATAAACAAGGTTTACTGAGAGTCTTTCCTCACCCGAGATGGCTGCATTACTCCAGGGTGTGCTGGGGTCATCCTCCTCTGAAACAGATTCCTCCATTTACTATGGTGTTTCTAGGCCCCAGATGCTACCTCTTGGTGTATGGAAAACCCGGCTGTATACCTCCTTCTCCTGCATAACCATTTCTTCCATCTCCGGGCTCAGGTTCACATTATAAACGGTCACACTGCTCTGAGTACCCTCAGCAATTATGTTATTCTGGGCAATCTCCATGATGTGAAGTGAGGGGAAGATATAATTCACAATGTAGTCATTGTGGATGACCAACAGAGTGGCTTTCTAGATTGGTACCAGTAATTGAAAGACATCATACATGATCTGCCAATCAGTGATCTGGAAATTGCAGTTCTGAATGAAGTTGCCAGAATGCATTACAAGGAAGTCAGAGACCACCTATCTCTCTCTCTCGAGATGAACAGCATCAGCACATTGATCAGATAATGTTATTGCAGTGCACGTTGGTGTTGTATTTTGCAGAGGGCATTCCATGCAACGTACGAGTGGCTAAAGTGTGTGCATTGTTCCCTTGAAATCTTCAGGAGATCATTTAGTCCTGGGAAGCAGCGTAGGAACCTATGCACAATGGAGATAAGCATGTGACCCATGCACAGAACTGTGTGGGTCTTTTTTAATCTCTTCTTCACCACGACCATTGTCCAAAAGAGGTGTAAGGACTAGTACGCAGGTGGGTACAACCTGGGTACCACTAACTTAGTCTAGGTTGAGGTTGGGAAAGGAGTAGAGATACAGAATTACACAGTTGTAGCCATGCACTGCTAGCCATACCCCCCACCACCCACACACACACACATACACCACCACCACCCCATCTTCAGTTGCCAACAGAATGCTGCAAAATAGACATCCTGTTTAGCATCTGCTAAACAAGGCATATGAAAAGTATTAGTACTGTTATCTTGAGATACAGCCAGGGAGAAAGTGTGGTGGAGCATTGCCATGCTCTCTGCCTGGATGTGTCTTGGTGTTGTAATGTGGGTTTTCTTGAAATAAAAACAATTTCATTCAGTCATAGCGCAAAAAAAATAAATAAATAGGATCGTTTTTATTTTGAGCAAAATAACTAAACAGTAATTGGCACTTTAAGCACTCCGCTTTCCCAGCTCACATTCTCTGAGCTAGAATCCATCCAAACCTAAGGATCCAGGTGTCTAGAAAAGTAGCGGGAACTCCACCCCTTTGCACCAGTGACCTCAGACGGAACCGCTGGCCGGACAACCGCTGAGCGGTGCACCTGTATGACGTTCTGTGTCTGACGTGAAATAATGCATCCTTTCACCAACTGGTGAGTGTCGCTGCTGTTACCTCTGTAGATTGAAACAAAATAATGTAACCAAAATTTAACACTCTTATAGCAATATACATGTGGGTTCACATTTAAACACAGAAGTGTTACAAATAATACAGTACTTTACTTACAGAGCTTACAATTATAATGCATATTGTCAGAATAATTCCCACAAGCATACACTGACTAATACACGATTCACCCCCCAACGCTTGGGATTGCAGCAAGTCACAGCAGTGAGACCCGATGTGGTCAATAACTTTTGATATGTTATAAGTAACTGAAGACATGTTAAAAGTTATTACAAATGACAGCAACACTTAAAAAAATATGACTATACTAACTATAAAAAGTAGGCAAAATTTAAAACTGGATTAGCTTAAAATAGATCCAAGGGGGTGATTTTTGTGCTGGGCTTAAAAAAATCCCCATGGCGTAGAGGCTGACCGAATTTATGAAGAGGCACAGTGCCTTTACATAAATCCCATGCACACTGGAGCCTCTCCGCACAGAATGAGATCTACACCAGCTCAGAGCTGGCACAGGTTTTACTCACATTTTTCTGGTGGAAAAATTTTAAATGCAGTGCACACAGAGGTTGTTCCCATCTGTGTGCGGCCGCAACCCCCTTTACGTTCACTTACCACCCCTCTGGTGCAAGCGGAGCACAGGGACCTGATACAAACATAATATTCGCAAAACCAGCGTTTACAAATATATCTATGTGCATCGGGTCCATCTATGCCATAAAATGGCATTTTAGCCAGATAATAAATGTCCCCCATATTGTTTATTGCATTATTTTAATTTCCACAACATGGTATTTAAGTATTTTGTTCATAATAATACTGTTATTATTATGATTATTATTGTTATAATTATTATGATTTTTTTCCATATTCAAAATTCAAGCACACATTAAGTAAATATACAGTGTTTTATATATTATAATATATTTATTTCCAAACATTTTTATATTTGCTAGAATGCAGTATACATACAATTTGTTTTTAATAACTATTGGTTTTCCCCATGGGAATACCGCGTGTTTCTGCTTGTTTGCTTTGTGCTCAGCCATGTGTATTATTATGTCCTTTTTGTAGCCAGGTTTATTAAGTCGGTTTGTTGCATATAATTACTGCATGAGAAATAAACCTAGTTGCCATATAATTAACACAAAATTACTTCCTCGTTTAGCAGATAATGTTATTTTTACTAGCACATTAAATCTAATGTCATTCATCTGCTCTAACTGTACAAATATAAACTTAATAGTTGCTTTATAAAAGATTGAAGATGACACAGTAAATGAAAAGTATATCAGATCAGATGACTACAGGTAGTCTAAAATATTTGAATTTTTCTTGATAGTAATTTATATTTCAGTTGCATATCACGTTTCAAGCCTCCAATTATTTACAGCTACTGTATAATGTTGTTCATTATATCAAAGGGCATGTGCAGCTGAAAAATCACGTTTCCCAAATACTGTTAATTGTACTCAGATTTAAAATTTATATAAGCTGAGAATAAAATTGTTCATAAATGATATATTTAAGACAGAAGAACATTCATTCAAATATATGTTGTCTGTTTCTTAGTAATATGGAAACCTTTGCACTTTTTTATTGTTATATAGTGTAAATGAGCACAACATCCAATTGTTTTTGATTTTGCTGTTAGTTTCCTTTAAAATGTTGTCCTGAATAGTTGAGTATAACAGTCTTAGATCTCCCTAGGATGGTATCCAATACTTTAAAAGGAGTTGAGCAGGGTAAAACAATAGACAGCCTATCCACAGATTACCTTTTGGGACACAAGCACAAAGGATAACTTCATCCTAAGGGCCCTATTCCACCGGACGATTATCGTTCACATAATCGTTAACGGTTAACGATCTCAAACGACCGCTATTGCGAAAGACCTGAAAACGTTCACTCATTTCCATGGAATCGTTACTTATGATAGTACTTGCGATAGTTTTTTTTTCGCTATTTCTTTGCTATTGCGTTCGTATCTACTGCAAACGATGTCTTATTCAATGCAAACGATTTGCGAACAATTTAGGAACGAGCAACGATAAAAATAGGTCCAGGTCTTATAAAGCGATCAACGATTTCTCGTTCGGTCGTTAATCGTTAACTGCATTTCAACCGAACGATTATCGTTTAGATTCGAACGATTTAACGATAATATGAACGATAATCGTCCGGTGGAATAGAGCCCTAAGCATATTTGTCCCGAAGGGTAAGGGTGTCTATGGCCTAAAAGAGAAGTTGTCAGTAATTGCAGGGGAGCACAGAATATGTAGTTTTTGTCCTTTTGTCCAGATGTTTGTTCAGCACGCACTGCAGAGACCAGTTGTGAGTAGAAGAATTAATCATAGCAGTCTGCACCAGCTGGACAGTCTAAAAGGAAAATGACTGAATAAAGAAGACATTACTTGTGAGTGACTGGATGTAACTTGACTGTAGAACATTGTAATATTTTATACATTATGCATTATACAGTGACAGTGGGGAACTGACATCTACTACTGCTTGGGGGGACGTATAGTTTTTATTTATTTATTTATTTATTTCACATTAAACGAAAACCCCATAAACCCTTAAGAAAATCCTATGTATCCCTCTGGTATGATTCATATTTAAATGTGTCTTTAAATGTATTTAGGATCCTGTTAAATTCCAGCACTTTATTCCGTATATTAATAAATGCAGCTTTATTATAGATCCATAATGAACACCATTGCCATTGAATGCTGCCGTTATTGATAACAAATACATCTTGCATTATGCGTCTACAATAAAGCTGTGAATTTTAATACACCAGAACAAAGTGCTGATTTTTGTCTGTAGAGCTATGTTCGCCAAGCTCTACAAGTTATTTGGCTGCTTTCGAGCTATAAAACAGCTGTTTGCAGCTATAAAAATGTACACAACCAAAGAAAAAAAAAATCTATGTCATTTATGAACCAGTTTTTCAGAGAAGCATTACTGTATAAAACACAATGGACAAGGAAGGAGACGTGTAGGGTGCAGAGATAGTGGAAGAAGTTGCAGGGGTTTTAATACATTATGAAATATGATGGACAGGCTAGCAGCCTGTGACTTCATTAACTTCATTGAGCCAGTACCCACTGTTGGCAATGGCAGATTTATTAATTGGTATCAACATGTAGAGGTCTGAAAATTCTCACATATTTAGGCCTGATTATTTTTCAAAAATATAATATTTTCCAAAATCTCAGAGGACAACTTTACAAAGGTACCAATAGGGGCTGTACGGCCGCTCTTCGCCTGGTTGCAGGAACACAACACTGGCCCACAAATAGCAGCCAATAACTAGGGTACATTCACATTGGAATTGGATTTGGATTTGGTGTTGCACCTCCTACTCTGTCCCTTACTGCTGACTGGTTGACATACAGGATGGTGCTGTTGCTGTGACATCTCAGCTGCTTATGACAGTGATGATTTTAAAAGTTTACAAATGGTGACCAAATTCCCCTAACACCTGTATGCTGGGATCCATAGTTTGGTACCTGCTATGGAGCTTACACATTCCCCTAAAAGGGGTTTATCCAGAATTCAAACAACTCCACTCCTCAGGTTGATTATTCTTTTACAGCTAAGTTCCTTTTAAATGAATGGAAAAGTTACCATATACAACATATAGGCAGGTATGGTGCTGCTTATTAGAGAAAGTAAATATGTTTTACTTAACTCTGGATAATCACTATACGTTGATGATCTCTGTCTACCATATAAATAGGTAATAAGCTTTTAATCATTTAAAGGTGGCAGCTGGTTGTGATCTAATGTTTGGATCATGCTCATATATTGCAATTCAACGTATGTGATAAGCTGGTAGATATCTATTTCACATAAACATTATCACAATACTGTTGACAATTGACCAAAACCAGTATACCAAGACCAATACTACCTATAATACTAGTAAAGAAGAACAAATAATGCCTCTTACCATGAATACTACCATTACCACCACATAATGACTAAATACTGGAAATGAGCGAGTAGTGAAATATTCGAAATGCCCAACTATTGATGCTCAACTATTTGATCGAATATCGAAGCTCATTAAAGTCAATGGAGAAAAAAAATGCTATTTTCTTGGAAACCTAAATTCAACCACTTGGAGGTCTCCAAGTTCATAATGACACCTTTAGAAAATGATGCAAATACCTCTGGAATGCAAGTTTAGGGCTCTGTCCTCAGGAATGTAAGATGCACAATGTGACCCACGGGGGGACACTGGACCGAGAGACGGTACACTGGGGGCGCAGATACCTCAGACTCCCACGCGATCACAAAGGGAATGATGTCATCCACAAATGCGTAAATGGATATTTATTTGCTTATAAAACAATGTGTTTCGGCCCCCCACATCCTAGGGGGCCTTTTTCAAGTATACTTATAATACTAATATAATAATAAATAATAATAACAATATAATACTAATACTTAAAAAAGGCCCCCTAGGACGTGGAGGGCCGAAACGCATTGTTTTATAAGCAAATAAATATCCCTTTACGCATTTGTGGATGACACCATTCCCTTTGCGATCGCGTGGGAGTCTGAGGTATCTGCGCCCCCAGTGTGCCGTCTCTCGGTCCAGTGTCCCTCTGTGGGTCACATTGTGCATCTTATCTAGTCCCCTGATCTAGGGTCCCCCGACTGGAGCAGCGACATTTCTTCTCCCTACACGCTAAATAGAGTTGTGCCTAACATATAGCACAACTCAATCAGGTGAGCCTCTTCCTTCTCTCTCTTAATTGAAGTCCCGCTTGTCTGATAATACTACACTAGGAGGCGCCCCTGTCCTTCTTCTTCTTCCTTCTCAGGAATGTAAGAAATAAATAAGTTATAAGTTATAAATAACTAAAAATTTGCCATTTACCTAGATTTTGCTGTGGAAATGCAGAAAGCCAGATATCCGTTTATAGACATAAAAAAGTGGTCAAGAGCCAACAGGATAAAGTTCTCACTTATGATCCCAGCAAAGCTTCAAGTGGGGTGGGAGGGGAAGGCTTAGTTTCTAGGTCGGTGGAAGAAGTAAGAAAGTAGATGGACTCTCAGAATGTGAAATAGTCACTGGGAAAATGATACAAAGGAGTAGTTATTGATATAAAGGGACATTTGTGTAAAATATTATTGAGAGGGTGTGTTAAGCAGGGTGAACTCAAAGATAGAGACATATTGTATAATAAGCGCAGTATGTCAAAAGGGGGGTGGGAGGACAGGACAGAGAAGGTTTTTCTTCTTTTGGACTTTCTATTGCAAAGGTGTGGATGACTACAGGGGTGGTGGTATGGAATGTTGGGGGAGTGATACAATAATGAGGGACACAGTTTTGATCCTAGTGTAATCACAAAAACTTTTCCTGCAATAATTTGTATCACAGAAACACATTTAACTTAAGATACTCTCCACAGGATCAATAGGATTTGATGATCATATCAATATCATTCAGCTTACTTAAGAGGTGTCACAATGCAAGTTTACAAGAGTATCAAATGGGAAAAATTGGATATAAACACAAAGAAGGGAGATATAGATTTTACTTTGTAAAATAGGGGAATTAGATGTATGCTAATATTTCTGTATATCCCACCACTGTACTCCTCAGTTTTCAAGGTTATTTTTGATTGTCTAAGAAAGAAAATCGTCCGTTTTCCATCATGGGAGACTTTAACTGTGTTATGGCTAAAAGATAGGAAAGAAAGGAAGAGAAGTCAAACCGTTAAAGGTGTTACATTGCTGTAATATTGCAAAAATTTGACACAAGATAGGGTTTAGAAGATATATGGTGAGAAATGAGCCCATCCGCCTCCATGTTTTCTTGTGTTAACAAAAAAAGTAATACAATGTTTAACCCCTTAAGGTCAAAGCCAATTTTCGTTTTTGCTCTTTTGCTTTTTCCATTTTATGTTTAAAAGTTCATAGCACTTGCATTTTATCACCTAGAGACTTATATGAGCGCTTATTTTTTGTGAAACCAATTGTACTTTGCAATGACAGGCATTATTTTTCCATTAAATATGCTGCGAAACCGGAAAAAAATAATTTGCGTTGTCAAATTGAAAAAAAAAAAACGGATTTGTTTTGATTTCGGGGAGTTTTGCATTTATTCTGTTCTCCCTATGGTAAAAAACTTCAAACCATTGTTAACAAATATAAGTTCCTTAAAATCGCTCCATTTCCAGGCTTATAGCACTTTTATCCTTTTGTCTATGGGGCTGTGTGAGGTGTCATTTTTTGCGCCATAATTTCTTTTTTAATCGGTACCTAGATTGTGCATATATGACTTTTTGATCACTTTTTATTAAATTTTTTCTGGAATGGTTGCGACCAAAAATGTGCAATTTGGAATTTTTTTTGCGCTGACGCAGTTTACCGTGCAGGATCAGGAATGTGATCATTGAATAGTTCTGGCGATTACGTGCACGGCGATACCAAATATGTTTATTTATTTGTTTATTTATTAATTTATATTTGTAAAATGGGAAAAGGGGGTGATTTGGACTTTTATTAGGGGAGGGGATTTTTTATTAATAAACACTTTTTTTTTTTTACATTAACTAGAAGTCCCCCTGGGGGACTTTTATATAAACAGCACTGACCTCTCATAGAGATCAATGCTGTGTATATACACAGCAAAGATCGATTAGATCGGTCATAGATTGCTTTGGTCTGCTGCAGGCCACAGCAATCTATTGCCGGGCCGGGATCAGCGTCCTTGCGACGCTGAGCCCCGACACGGGCAAAAGAACGAATCTCCCCCGCGCGATTGCATCGCGGGGGGGAGATCCGTCCCACTAGACACCAGGGATGTGCAATACAAAGCACTTCAATGCAGCTGTTAGATTTGACAGCTGCATTGAAGTGCTTAATTAGCTGGCGCGGCAACGGGACCCGCGCCGGCTAATAGAGACACTGCCCGGCTGCAGATTGAAGCCGGGAGCAGTGCCGTTCAGAGCGGGGTCCCTGCGGGACCCCGCTCTGAACACCCCCCGCGGCACCATGACGTACCAGGTACATCATGGGTCGCTAAGGGGTTAAGGATTGACAAGATATTAGGTATTAAACAGATGTAGAAATATATAAAGAAAATAAAATATATGGCTAGGTTAATTTCAGACCACTCACCATTATATTCAGAGCTCGTGACAGGTGAGGAGGGGGTGAAAGGGCCTAGAAAATAAACTCATATAGTTTTAAGCTATTAACCCCTTCCCGTCAGTAATACGTATATATACGTTCCTACTGCACATTCTCCATGCAGTAGGAATGTATATATACGTTCCTGACTGAGGGGCTTACTGATGTGTGCAGGACCGCTGCAGTGAAAGCGGTCCCGCACACATCAATGGGTCTAGGGCCGGAGGTAATAAGAGGCAGCTGAGATCCCGCAGCTGCGTCTCATTAACACCTTAAACGCTGCGATCTACAGCTATTGCGGCGTTTAAGATACTCAATGACTGAACAAGCTTCTGTCACCCGCAGCATGGTCCCGATTGCATTTACCGACGGCCTCTTAACTCCGTACTGTCGGTGTGGCGATCTGTGCATAGTCTGCTCTCAGACAGGCTCTATTAACAGATCACCGATAACACTGATCTATGCTATGCTATGGCATAGCATAGATCAGTATATGCAATCTAATTATTGCATATTTTACAGTGAAAAAAAGGGTAATGAAAAAGTTTTTTTAAGTATTTTTTTTAAATAAAAAAACATATATCATAGCGTGTGGAATTATCCGATCTATTAAAATATAACATTATTGTTCCAGCACGGTGAATGGCGTAAACGGAAAAAACACACACACACACACCAGGATTGCTGATTTTATTAAATTATGTATCACATAATTAATTAAAAGCGACCAACATTTTTCTGTTAATATGATATTAATAAAAACTAGAGATCGTAGCCCAAAAAATGACACCCCAATCAACCCTTTAGGTGGAAAAATAAAAGCGCTATGGCTCTTACAAGGAACATTGCAATAATTTGACCCAGATCCGGACATCAAAAGGCTCTGTCTTAAAGGGGTTAAGCAATAAAGATCGAGTTGGAATGTACTTGCATGATTTATTTAACATGAACATTAACTAGGATGCAATAAAGCCGTATTTAAGAGGGGTCCTGAAAAAAGGAGCTTTGTAAAAATAAAAAAAGGAAGGAATTTAAGCAGGAAGAAAAACGTCTGAAAGACCATTATATAGTGATGCAAGTGTCATGGTATCTGTAAATGGGAAAACATCTAATTAATTGGAGAAAGTTGGTTGGTATTAAGGCCAGTATCAGTGCCTTTGTTAGTGCAGAAGAGGGAATATTTCTCAAATATTTTATATTTTGTAACATTATAATTTTAGGACAAGGTGTTTTTTAATATATTTAAGTGATCAAATATCAAAAGATGTCTAAGAATTTCACAGAACCCAGACTGAGTTTCTGAGACGAAAGGTAGAGATATAAACTAGTAGAGCTGGCTTGTGTGAATGCGGACAGAGTTATGTTGGTGAAGTCAATAATACTCCCCAAGCTTTTAATTGATAAATTGATAAGATTACAAAACAGTACTTCTCCCCAGCTCCGAATAGGGGAGGTTTTTCATTCCGAGGTGTCAGTTATTAATGTTTGACCTCACAATTGAATTTATTAAATAAAAAAATAAGGGATTGAATTATTTGAATATCTAGCTTTAGGATATGTTCACACAATGTATTTTTCTAAGGCCCCCTTCACACGTCCGGAAAAACCATCCGGATTTCCTATCAGGAAATCCGGACGGATTTCCGGACCCATACACTTTAATTAGTCACGGACACCCTTCCGGATTTCTCCGGAAGGGTGTCCGTTCCGGAAAATAGATCCGGAAAAAATAGGACATGTCCTATTTTTATCCGGAATTCCGGCCCGGATGCTCCCATAGAAGTCTATGGGAGCGCCGGAATCACGGGCACTTTCCTGAAGTACATCAGGAAAGTGCCCGTGATTCCGGATAAGTGAGAGCCGGCCGGCCCCCGCAGCCACTGGCACCCCTACCTCCCCACCACACAGGCAGCGGCAGCACAGGCCTCCCTCCCGGCGCCACGACCCCCGCCCCCGGACAGCTTCCACCAACTCCGCCCCCTCCCCCCGGACCGGACAGCTTCCAACCCCCGCAGCCCCCCCCGGACCGGACAGCATGCACCAACCCCCCCCTCCCCCCCCCCCGGACCGGACAGCTTCCCCCCCTCCCACGGACAGCATGCACCCAACCCCCCCTCCCCCGGACCGCAGCCGCCGGATTGCCCGTACGCACAACGCCAGCGCCCCCCCCCCCCCCCCGGGACTCACCACTCTTCGCTGCACCGCCGGACCGGACAGCAGCCGCCCGATCACCCAGCTCGCCACTCTTCTCTGCATCTCCGCCGGCCCGCCCGGGACTCACCACCAGCCGCCGCCGACAGGTGAGATACAACATCCCCCCCCGAACTAAAACTCCCATCATGCAGGCCATGATGGGAGTTGTACTCCTGCTGCCTGTGGCCATCCAGGTTGCAGAAGTACAACTCCCATCATGCCTCTGCTGACAGGCCATGATGGGAGTTGTACTTCTGCTGCCTGTGGCCATCCAGGTTGCAGAAGTACAACTCCCATCATGCCTCTGCTGACAGGCCATGATGGGAGTTGTAGTTCTGCAGCCTGTGGCCATCCAGGTTGCAGAAGTACAACTCTCATCATGCCTCTGCTGACAGGCCATGATGGGAGTTGTACTTCTGCTGCCTGTGGCCATCCAGGTTGCAGAAGTACAACTCCCATCATGCCTCTGCTGACAGGCCATGATGGGAGTTGTAGTTCTGCAGCCTGTGGCCCTCCAGGTTGCAGAAGTACAACTCCCATCATCCCTTATGTTGGCATACTAGACCATATTAAGAACTATTTTTTTTTTTTCTCATCAGGAAATCCTGAAGGTTTTTCCTGATGGTTTCCTGATTGTAAAAACGGATTACTGTCAGGAAATCCTGATACTATCCTGATGACATTTGAGGTCTCCTGATCAGGATTTCCTGACAGTAAAAACTGACACGGACGTGTGAATGGGGCCTTAGACAAGAAAGGCCATTGTTTGCAATTAAAAGCCATTCTTGCCTTAAAATAATGCACAGTATTGAAGTCTATGGGGAACAATGGCCACTGTTCACACACTGTATTGAACAAAATTTGTTGTTCTCCTGTGGCCCCACAAATAATCGACTTAACAGTTAGATGTGTCCACTAATGCAGGAACAATGTCCATTGTTCCTGATCTATTCATACAATGTATGGCTGTTCTGATGGCCGTACATTGCATGGACTTCAATGGTTAATTGCATTGCATGGCCGTTATTTTACATGGCAAACAACATTTGTGTCAAACAACGACCACTGTTTGTACATATTGTGAACATAGACAACGGCTGTTATTATGAAATACGCCATTGTTTTTACAGAGTGTGAACATAGCCGAAGCCTCTTCAGGTACATTGAATTGTATACTGGAGGTTTCTAAGACATGTCAACTGAAGGGAAAGAAATTAGAGAAATACCCATCGTTGTAAATGTATGTAGAAGTCGGAATGTTGACATTATTTTCCAGGGCTGGTATGCTAACAGTAGGAGATTTATGCCAATGAGGAGAAATAAAGAAAAGAAAAGTTGAAGGATGAATTTGCATCTTTAGCACCCAATACCCTATATAGTCATATCTGCTAATGAGATACTTCTAAATTTAAGGACTAAATAAGATTAGATTGGGCAAAGGTCAGAAACAACAATAGAAAATATTACTTTACTAAAAGATTAATAGGTGCCTAGAACAATCTTCCAGCAGATGTGGTAAATCTACAATGACTGGATTTACCCCTTAAAATGTACCTGTCGTTAAACAAAACTTTTGACATGTCAAAACTTTTGATTGGTCCGTATCTGAGTGTTCAGCGCATCCTCTCCCTTGTTTAAAAAAAAAAAAAGTCAAGCTCCATAGGAGATATTATAAGTCTAACTCTTTTAAAAAAAATCTGAGCGGAGAGTAGACATGCTGCAGCGCGTCTTCTCCCCGCTCTGTCTCCTGATCGGTATGGGTCTGCGCACTCAAACCTGGACCAATTAAAAATTTTGAAATGTCTCACATTATTGTGTCGGGGGCCAGAGAGAATGATAGGCATCTGCGATCCCACAGCTGCCTTTTATTAATCCCTTAAACACCATAATCTATAGCGATTGCAGCGTTAAAAAGGAAGTCAGTGACAGATTTAGCACCTGTAACGGACTTATCGGGACATGGCTGAGGGGGTTCAGATCACTTGTACCGACTGAGGACCTAAGCCACTTACCTTTGTCCTGTTGGATGGGCCATCATGTGCATAGAGTCTGCCCTAAGGCAGGCTCTATGCACAGATTTCCAATAACACTGATCTATGTATATATCTATGTATGATATCAGTATATGCAATCTAATGATTGCATTTTTAACAGTAAAATATAAGTGTAAAGAAAATCAGTGTAAAGTGAAATCAAGAAAATCAAAGTTTTAAAGAGAGGTAAAAAAAACCCTTATAACCCCCGATAAAAGTTTAAAATACATCCATGCCCATTATAAAAATAAAAATATGTAAACAAATAAACATATTACGTATTGTAATGTGTGGAATTGTCCGCTCTATTAAAATATAACATTATTGTTCTCGCAAGGTGAGCGGTGTAAACTGGTAAAAAAACAAAAACAAACCAGGATTGCTATTTTTTTTTTATTATATATCAGTAAAAAATGTATAAAAAAACGAAACAAATTGTTTCATTTACACTGATATGATACTTATAAGAACAAGAGATCATGGTGTAAAAAATGACACCCCAAGCAGCCCTGTATGTGGGAAAATAAAATCGCTATGGCTCTTAGAAGACAGGGAGGAACATTGCAATAATATGACCATGATATCCTGGCACCAATGACCTCGGTCATGAAGGGGTCAATATAATTCGTAAAGTGACTCTGTACCCACAATCTGACCCCCTCCCCCCCCCCCCCAACCACTTGTACCTTCGGATAGCTGCTTTTAATCCAAGATCTGTCCTACGGTCCGTTTGGCAGGTGATGCAGTTATTGTTCTAAAAACAACTTTTAAACTTACAGCCCCGTGCCCTATGGGCGTGGCTTAGAATATCTGTGCCCTAACTTTGCACCACCCCTTCGTTCCTACTCTCCACCCTCTTCATCATTAGGAATTCCACTGAAACATTTTTTCCATGCTGAACATTTGCACAGGTCTTTAACGATCCAGCCCATGTGCCGGCCTGACACAGGTGGCAAATAGGAGGCAATCTGCCTGGAGAATTCCTAATGATAAGGAGGGACAGAGAGGTTGTGCCAGCCTACTGCATACAGAATCTAGGCATCTTCTGTAGGGCATGGGGCTGCCAGTTTAAAAGTTGTTTTTTAAGACAATAACTGCATCACCTGCCGAACGGACCCCAGGACAGATCTCTGATTAAAAGCAGCTATCCGGAGGTACAAACGGTTTGGGGAGGACAGATTGTGGGTACAGAGTCACTTTAATGATTCACTATTTACCCACTTTTACTCTGTGACACCTAATGACTTATGTTTTAATTTAGGAATACTATGTTAAATATTTGGTTAGCAAATTTTTATTCAACTCAAATTACCAGTTTAAATATATACTTTTTATTATTATTATTATTATTATTATTATTATTATTATTATTATTATTATTATTATTATTATTACTGGACAGGATTAAATTATTGGTTGTCTATAGTTTATTTGTTTGTTTGTTTTTTTAATTCAGTTTGAAATAAAATAGCATCTGACTGCGCATTTGACATACCTTTTCACTCAATGAATACTAAACTATTTATATCTTCTTGTTACCCAAAACAATTTCTAGCTTCACCAATGTATACTCTACTGTATATCTTCAATGAAAAGCCTGGATGTTAATGTATTCATTGCAAAAGAGTTACTTTATATTTCTTCTAGATGACTTCTGCTATCATTTTAATTACTCAATCTTTTTTCCTGGAGGTTAATGGTTGAATGGGTCTTGTTAAATAATAAAAATGACAATTAATGTTTCAGTTCCACTTTCATTTTCATAATTAGATGAGTTTGAGTATCATTATTTTTATTAAGCGAGGTTGCTTCAGCAGCAAAACTTACAGCAATATGATAATATATGAGTGTTAACCTGAGAATAAAAATAGTTTAACGCTGCTTAGAATTTGTATTAATTATTGCTAATTTACCATAGTAGGCAGACTTAAGGAAAATAAACAGATCCTTCTTAAATCTTATTCCTACCTTACAGCTGACAGGGGTTTTAAAGAAATAACTGTACTTTTTATTTGATGTTTTATGAAACATGTTTATATGCCAAAAACAAGCCATCAGGGTGGATCTCTGTGATGTATACTGTGGTCTGCACTGACGGTGTTTAAATATGCTACAGAGATCAGAGGTTCTTCTGATCTCTGCCATTGGAGAGGAAGCTTAGAGGTATATGACAGCAAATTTCATTCTTCACATGCGGCCACAGAAGGGACACAGAAGATAACTGCATCTTGCTAACAAATCTGTTAAAGCTTTAAAGTTATCCTGTAAATCTGCATGTCTTCTGATGTTCTATTACTTTAAGCAGACAAGGAACACACCTTAACATGGATTTACAGACTAGTGCTTGTGTAGAAGTACATAGCATTTGCATTCTGCTGTCCGCTTCATCAAAAAGATGTTATTTCTTTATTCAAATTGCTCCCCCTGGATCAAACCTTATTATGTATCTATTATTGGTATTATTATTATTATTATTATTATTATTATTATTATTATTATTATTATTATTATTTATATATCTATATCTATCTATATATATATATATATATATATATATATATATATTTATTTTGGGGGGATGTAAATAAGAAATGGAAAGATGGGAAACATGTGGTACTGAAACTGGTTTGAGAATTTGAGAAATTACCAATAATTTGCATGTTTTTACTTTTAGAGGAATGCATTACAAATAAAAGTAAGGGTACAAACACACAGGCCGACATTCCGCTGCGAGTATGTAACAGACAGCCCTGCTAACCCTCTGCCGGCTGTACCTGTTCCACACTCCGGCTTGCTTCAGGGGTTCCCGGCTGGGGCGTGGAGCAGCAAGAGTATGCTTCAGCCGGCGGGTGGTTAACAGGGCTATCAGTTACATACTCGCAGCGGTATACCCAATAGCAAAAAAACTGTATGCATCCCCTCCCCCAATATACTCACCTGGCCCGCCGCGGTCCTCCAGCTTGTCACTTGTGCACCACTATCTTGTATTGTGCCACTATCTCCACCTCTTGTACCATGCCACTTTTTCCCCTCTTGTATCGCGCCCCTATCTCCCCCTCTTGTATCGTGTCCTTCTAATCTCATAAGAGAGAGAGGAAGAGACCCTGCTGCAGTGAAGCTGGGCCTTGTTTGCATTATATTGCACTAAAGTTTCTCCAGTGAAGAACGTTATTTAGGTTAAGTCAATGGATTCTGGCCTATTTTTGTCGCACCTGCACCCACACCTCCCTACACTTGAGATATCCTCTACTTAAAGTGCAGTGCCCGTTTGTCTGGGGGTGGGATCCAACATCACTCCTGATCACCATGACAAGTGACCAAGTGACTCAACATCCACTTACTGTAGCTGCCAAAACACCGCATAGCTATTCCAGCATATGGTACCACCTTGTGTGGCGTTACAAACAGGGTATGTGCTATTTTTCCACCTGAAACTGTCTCCACAACTGGCTTAAGTGTTCTACTGTAAAAGAAAAAAAAAATCTGTCTTTTTCAACATTTTGGTGTGAGCGTTTTTGGTGTGCTTTCAGTGCGTTTTTGGTGCAATATGCTCCTGTCATTGCGGAAACCCTACTGCAAGTGTTATTTCCCCCAAAGTTTTGTGGGAATCAAGAAAACGCAAAGGACTTGTGCATGCTGACTGCCTTTTATATAGTCTAACCTAAACTAACTACCACCCTGTATCAAGATTCCAAAAGTAAGGCAGTGCCCTATTACAAGGGACTGGAAAAACCTTCATTGCATACATATTTTTTGTGTTCCAACCAGAATTTTTGCTCAAAACACATAGAATAGTGGTGGGCACTGCAAATAGTGGGAATGATATATATAGCAAGTCCAAAAGGTAACGAATCAACAAAGAAAAGAGAATCGACTAAGCTATACAAAAAGGATGCACACTATTGTATTTAAAGGGGTTATCCAGCACTACAAAAACATGGCAACTTTTCCCCCTACTGTTGTCTCCAGTTCAGGTGTGGTTTGCAATTAAGCTCCATTTACTTCAATGGAACTGAGTTTAGAAACCCCACCCAATCTGGAGACAACAGTAGGGGAAAAGTGGCCATTTTTTGTAGCACTGGATAACCCCTTTAATACATCATACTAATTTTTATTGGTACAACAACATCATCACAGAAAAAATGAAAAACAATTGAAAGGGAGGCCAACAAAGGCCACCATAAGAACACAAGAGCCCCACAATGATTAAAGCAACAAGTAATATGCCAGGCTAGAAATAAACAAACTAAACAGAACTTACTTATGTAATTAATTATGAAAAAACCCAAAGCACAAAGCAAATCACCAGCAAGTACAGTATATATAAATGAAAGGGAATCAATAACAAAATAATAAGAAAGTGCCACATGCTCCATAAAGTAAACAATGAAATACAAAAGCAAGCCCACCCTGGCATACAATCAGCTGTGAGAAAGAACTGGTTATAACTTCTGCAACGCTCCCTATTGTACGGCGGTGCCTGACGCCTATGAAAGCCAGCCAAGGAGATCTTAAGCCACCATTACAGCTGCAGATGCAGGTACTATTACCTAAGTGCAGCCACAGGTGTTATACAATGTTGCTGAGAATCCAAAAGGAGACAGCAGTGAAAAAAAAGAAAGAAAGAAAAAAAACCTGTGACTTTTTTTTTTTTTTACACCTTAAGCTTTTTCACTTTAAGTGCTGTCTCCTTTGGACACTTGGATTTGCCAGACCTTTTAGCCTAGTCTTGGGAGGCGTGCACTTCTCCAATTTTTTCCATATTTTTGCCGGTGCTGTTGTATTTAGATAAAGTGATACCATGTCGCTTTCACCAATCCTACTATTACACCTGCAACTACCGCCACCAAAACTACCCTAGAAAACTGTGTCCATTGCAAAAGGAGTGGTCCAAGACATCTGTTACCGACCCAATCAAGGAAGAAGGCCTCTGCTGCTACCTGCAGCTTACAAAGGTGTAGTTAACTACCACTATTACTAAGGATGCTCTGCTGTATGTCAAAAGGAAAAGGACGCTCTGCTGAGTTAAAGTTAGGGCCCTGTTGGCCATTGTTGTGTGTCCCCAGGTTCAGTCCTCTAACCAGTTCAAGATTGTCCATGCCCGGCCTAGCCTAGCCTACCCTTTTCCCCTCTTTCTTGTGAGGAAAGAGACGCCTTGCTTTACCTCACTTCTCAAGTTGCTGCTAATGCATATTGACTGACACATCATAGCACCACCAAGGGTGTATGTGGACTGATGCATCCTGTTGATCCAGTTTACAAAAATATTTTTGCACTATGGATGATGTAACCATCGCCTTTTGCACTTATAAAGTTTCATATTTTATATTTTTATATATTGTGATAATGTTTATGTTGTTATGTGTACCAGTGTATGTATTGCCACTATTGCCTTATAGAAGTAACCCATGCTGTGCTCACCTTCTGTCGTTACTCTCCCCTATGTGTTAGGCAGAGGTCGGCTTATTTCAAGTGGGAGAGTATGTAGTGTCCCAGTACAGGTGTTTCACTAAGTTCTACTACACCTGTGTCAGGTATCACACAAAGGGGATAAAGGATATGTCAGTATGTATTTTCTCCACTAGATGTCACTGTCTGTATTATTCTATGTTATGTATATATCACAGCTGAAGGTGGAATGGGTTAACTGTTTTGTGTCACATGTTCTGTTCTGTCACGGGTGTCGGTCCTACTTCTTTACTTTTCTCTTTCCACGGCCCACCTATCACACTCCAGCTTAGTTTTCCCATTTAAACTGGAGGGTAAATCCTGGTGGGAGGTCTTTGGTTCTTTTAGTCTGATGAGAGAGACACTGCACTGGGAGATGTAGTTCTACAACTTACCCAATGCAGCATGCTGGAAGATGCGTTCCTGCATATTACCACACAGCATGGTAGGAGTTGTATTTGTACTGTGCCTCTGCTCCCCCCGTCCAATACTATGTCATCCTCTAATCTGTTGCAGAACGGCAACTCCCATTATGAACTGACAATAGGGCTTGATGGGGGTTGTAGTTCTGCCACCAGAATGGCCACATGCTGCAAAACTCCAACTCCAATCATGAACTATTAGCAGGACATGGTAGGGGTTGTAGTTTTTCAGGGGTAATCTTGTCCTGGTTTCTGCTGTGTCCTCCTCTGGCCTCGTGCCTGCCTTCCTCTGCCCTTCTATCAGGTACAGGGGAGTGATGGTGAGGAGGGGGGTGCAGGCATCATAATGGAGGTCTCCGAGCCCGGGGGGGGGGGGTGGCAGCATGGGACACAACATAAAGGGGGGAGGGGCAACATGAACAGGCCTGGGACATTCTGATGTGATGGTAGGGGGCACAATGTTGGGGGGAGGGTGGCTGGCAGATGTGGGGAGCTCTGGGATACCATGCTCGGGGGAAGGGGGGGGGAGTCTTGCCACTCTGACATGGGGTGGGCCGCCAGTGCTGCTCTGACACAGAGTGGGGTGTTGTGCCTATCTATCTATCTATCTATCTAGACTCATTCAAAAAAACGTGCGGCACTCGGGACAAGATGAATGCTGGGTGCCAGCAGTAACAACCTGATCCAAGGATGTGTGTAGACAGCAGAAATGATAAAACTGCGGCACACCAGTCTTGCGGTGAAAAAATCGTGGATAGTTTATTCCATAAAGAAAAAAACACTCAGAACAGTGGTAGCGACGTTTCAGTCCTTCAATGTGGACTTTTCTCAAGCTGGAGCTTGAGAAAAGTCCACATTGAAGGACTGAAACGTCGCTACCACTGTTCTGAGTGTTTTTTTCTTTATGGAATAAACTATCCACGATTTTTTCACCGCAAGACTGGTGTGCCGCAGTTTTATCATTTCTGCTATCTATCTATCTATCTATTCCCTTGTAAGTGTAATATTACTAACACTTTTCTGTCTTTTAGGAAATTTGTTTAGTAGCAGCCACTTCTAGTGACATTTGTCAAATAAAATCCTCAACAAATTTATTAAGCGGAATCAGTCAGCACCTGGGTCAGAGCCAAGGTGATGACAGTGTACTGTAGATGTTTGTCCCCTTTTGTGTATAATACCTGTCTTGAAGCTGTCCGTGCAGTAGATTTTCCACATTCTTTACTAATACACTGGAAGCAGGTGTCAGTGGCTTGACTTTGGCACGCCTCACCACTACTTCCTCCTTACTCTTTTTCATGCATACTTTCCAGTTCGTGCCTGTACCACTGATCTGTCGGCTGCGTGCTCCTGGTGACCCAAATTGCACATTCACCTTAAGGTGGAGGAGCAGCAGGAGCACAGGCATGCTGAGCGTCCCAACTTCATGGGCATTGCAAGGGCATTGACTTCAGACCCTCTTTGTGTCTGTACCACTCCTTCGCTGCATGCAAAATTCGGACACTAGAGGTGCGGCGCAAGCAAATCAGTGGCGCAAGCAAACTAACAAGCTGGGGCCCATGGCCCTTGCCGAATCCGGCACATGCGCACAAGAATATGATGACAGCAGAGAGCAGGAGGAGGCTGGGCCATAAAAATTTGCTTTAAAAAGGAGGGGGAAATAGCGGTGAAAATGCCAAATGTGGCAAAAACAACAAAAGTCTCTTTGACACTTGGCTCCAGTATAATAGTAAAGAATGTGGCAAATTTACTGCATCAATGGCTTTATGATAGGTAATGTGGTGTCCCACCATCGGTGTTTCTTAAATGGCACCTGTCGCAAAAGCCCTCCACTCAAAAGTCAGGTGCATTGGTGTAATCCTTTTTTCTCTGCTGCTGACTAATCTCCCTCCTTCCTCCTCCCCCCTCCCTTTTGCGTAGAACAGACAGGGCCAGACTGATGTAAACTAGTCAAGATTTCCTGATAATGAGAAGTGGATAAGAGAGAGAGAGGAGAGGGACCTGGGAAAAGTCTTTTTGAATGCAGATAATGGCATATTTGCCTAATAAACCCAATTACAAGTTTCTTAAAATCGCCTGTACTGTTCACTTCTTGGGGGGGGGGGGGGGGGGGGGGGGGTGATGAAACAACAGTGACACTTTAAGCCATGGCCTGCCAGTATCCTATGCTATAAGAGGAACTTACCCTTATAGAGCAAAGCAACCATGAGAAAGGTCTACTTACTCTATCTTGCAGCGCAGGTGACACCATATAATTTCAGACACTTAGCTACACCTTGGTAACCAAGGCTGGAGCTTGTGTCACCCTAGAAGGATGGGTACACTGACACTGGGCAAAAGGTGTTCAGACATAGTCTAAACACGGGCATACTTATCTCTCAAGTTTTCTACTCTCAAGTTCCGGCAGAGAACAAAACTACCTAGGGTTCGGACTCTCTTGACAAACTCCTTTACTCTCTACTGCTCAACTCTGAACTATACAAGTACTGCTACAACTACCTGCAATATGTATAACGTGCCCATAGTGGTGTTAAACAGGGACACTATAAGTCACTTGTACACACAGGGTACTGGAATGAATATACCTGCTGATGCTGCTGTTATATCTATTTCTTAGCACTGAGAAGTGCTTTTGATTCAGAGATGACTTTTTCGCTTGATCTTAGCCCTGAAAAGGACTTTTGGGTTCTGTAGTAAGCCTGCCTAACCAAAATGCAACTAAAACCTATCTCTCCCTGCTGCAAGATCTTTCCCTGGCTAGGTTGAAAGCTCATCTGCGGTCGAGAGGCGGGAGCCAAGTATTTAAGATTCAAGGTCATGTGGTTCAGCTATTCAATGAGGGTAGACGCAGTTTTCGCACTGCCAGTGTACTCCCAGGGTCCCTCACGGCCTCCCTGCATGGTCATTGGATTAAAAAAAGCGCCAACTGCAATGGGAGGGCTTTCGAATGTTTTCCGCATATTCGCCTCACTACTCGATTGAATTTGAATCTTTCGAATACCGCAATATTCGATCGAATACCTCATCTCTAGTCAGTAATTCACTTTCTTAAAGGGGTTATCCAGTGCTATAAAACATGGCCACTTTCTTTCAGAGACAGCACGACTCTTGTCTCCAGTTTATGTGCGGTTTGCAATTAAGCTTCATTTACTTCAATGGAACTGAGCAGCAAAACCCCGCCCAAGCTGAAGACAAGAGTGGGGCTGTCTCTGGAAGAAAGTGGCCATGTTCTTGTAGCGCTGGATAACCCCTTTAACTCTTTTGGCTGAAAGAACCAGGTGAGCTTCTTCCATATACTTCTCTTTGTGATGTGATCCCGCTTGGCGGCTGTTATTGCGAAAAACACGTTGTCTGTGGGGTGGTAGGGCTAGAGAAGAGGTGATGAAAGGACAGACTAAGGTAAAAGATGAACGTCTTCTGTTCATATCTACATGTGACAATCATGCGAGGCTTATACAAAAAAAAATTGTGAAACATTGGGACATGTTAAGGCTGGAACCTAAGTTTGGTCGGCTGTTTGAGAAAGTCCCACATTTTGTGCAAAACCTTGGGGTAAAACCTTGGCAAATCAACTAGTTAGGGCATATATTAAAAAGAGAAAAACAAGTAGACAAATATTCCTAAGGATTGCCTTTTCCGTGCCAAAGATGTCAGTATTGTAATTCCATCATTAAAGGTAGCACAGTAAATCACCCTAAGAAAGGGTTTTACCTTGAGATTAAATGATGGTTTTCCTGTAGTTCTAAGCAGGTAGTATATTTATTAAAATGCCCAAGCGGGTTTTCCTATGTGGGACAGACATCCAGGATGGCTAAGACGAGATTGGGAGAACACCAATCAGCCATTAGCAAGTGCATACAAAACAAAGGGACAGTATTGGATAGTAATTTTGGAGAGAAGGGCGTAGAATGCCATTTTGCAGAACAGAGACATCAAGTTACTCATTTACGGGGGATGATTTTAGAAAAAATAGAAGGGGAAAATGATATGTACATTAGGACAAGATTATTGCCAAAGGAAGCCTTTTGGATACAGTGTCTAGGTACGCTGAACCCAGGAGGCCTAAATGAAACATGCGGTTTTATTGCATTTTTGTAGCTCAGAGTATTTAGTGGATATAATAAGAATGATATAATGTTGCAATTTTTATATTGCTGATATGGTTTAATAGATGAGATTTTGTATGTATCTTACCATGTATTCTCTTGTATCCATAGCCAGGGAAGTCTCGCGATGCTTACTAGCTTTTTATACTGGTGGTGGGCATGATCACATGATTCTTGAGAAAGTGGAGTGTTTGTGAAACGTTGCAGACATCTGTGTCTGCTCCACCTTGGAGGAGTTGACAGTTCTCTGATTGAGCTTTGAAAAAGGACTTTATTCTCTCATACAGCATCTGGACTAATCAGCACGTGTGTTTGGTGATTATACCATTGTGCATTTGTATCCTTAAAAAAAAAAAAATTGGATAAAGAAAATTAAAATATATTGGCTTGGGTGTATCTATTCATGTGATGGGGCCCAGAGCCCAGGGGGAAGGGCTATGTCTGGCAGCACTGAGGCTGCTAGACAACTGGGTCACCCCCTCCTCGGGTGCTGTTGTTGTGATGGGGGTGGTTGCAGCGTGGTCTTGCACCATTTGTTGCTTAGGAACCCAAACGTATCAGGAACTATAAATTGGTGTGTGGCCTTGTATACTTTGATTAAACTGTAACTTACTCCTCATTTTAGTAAGTTTTGTGCTGAGAAGCAGAAGGATCAATAATAAGGTAATGGATATGTGGTCATGTCTGTTTTTTTTTCTGTCTGTCAGTCTATGAAACAATCTTAGTAAATGAGGCCCAATATTCACTCATTGTATGGTGGTAATAGTTGCTCCTGGGATTTCTAACAATGTTACTTGATTACTATATGAAGTTGGAGGAAATAGGGATCTTGTATGTTGGATTTCAAATGCCCGACCCTAATGTTCTGGGAGGAATAAGGCACCACCAGAGCTGTCTGGCAGTAGCTATGTTTATATTCCTCTCAGAGAAAATTTCTTTGTTGCACCCCTGGGGAGTTCATCCTCTTCCCTGGCATTAATGTCAATTCAAACCAGGGATTGACAATGTCAATGACTCATCAACAAGTCCCTCCTATAACTTTACTGGCATGGGGCTTTACTCATGCAGCAGAAATCTAGTCTCTGTCGGAGGCATGTGTCAGCTATAATGATCTATCAGGACATAATGAAGGCTTTGGTACAAAAACCAAACTGACTACTCTCCTTGCTCTATATTTTTACTTTTTAACCTAATATTTACTAAGTAACTTTCAATCACACTTCTTACTTTATTTACTATAATTATTACACTACACATTTTATTTATTTGCAATGGTTTGAGTTGAATTAAACATAACTATAATGTACAGTATATTATCTATTTACCCTTATTGTACCATAAAGTACCTTAGCGGATATTGCAAATATGTTAAAATAAAAAAATGAAAGCAGAATATGTTGAGAATTTGTCTATTTCATGTAATATTCATACTTTACATGTAAGTGAATGAACTTGATCCATCTGGCAGTGTCTGGCACCCATCTGGCACTGTCTCTTCCAATTTTTGCATTTCATTTTCTCTGTTACATTTTTATGTCGCTTAAAATAAATAAATAAATAAAATAATAGAATGAACCGCTGGTAGTACTACTAGTACTTTTATAATATAACACATACAACTGTTTATATTTACACAGTATAGCTTTATTTTTACAGTATTTGTATGTAAAATAATATAAAACATTATAATAAAATAACAATAAGTTCCAATTAAATTATAAGAGATGTTAGTACCAACTTATAAGATTAAGAAAAAGAAAAATGTCTATTATTGCACACAGATGTGTTCTCTCTTTTTTGTTTGTGTAGGGTAGGAATTTATCAGCTTTTCATAACTTGATACTCTGTGACTAACCATCTACTCTGTTTCTTTATGTGTTGACACCCTGTGACTGGTATGAAGGTGAGGCATTTTGAGTGTTCTTATAGCATGCTGTAATATTGTATTTAGTGTTAGAGGGGAGTGTCTTGGGCCCACCAGAGGAAATCATTCTTGAGGCCCACCCTTTATCATTTCTGCTTCTCTGAGACAGCTTTGTTAGAATATGTTTACATTAGGTCATACTCCTATTAAAACTAAAGAGTAGTGACATATCAATAATAACTTTCATGGGGTTAGGCACTACATCCAGGGATGAGTGAAGCGTCGGACTTTTGGTCCAACGGCATCTTCGCTCAATTAGTATGCCTGCGATCCCGGTTGCATAGTTGCGATCCCGGGAATCTGCGGGCAGGATCTTCCAGGGAATTCAAGCTACATTCCCTGGAAAGTTCTGCTCATCTATAACTACATCATACCCACATATTATCATCATATAATGACTAAGACTACTACACTGCTACTAAATAAATCAAGTATTTAAATACAAAAATGCCCCCTTACAATGAGCATATAAGGTAGTCCATATACGTGATAGCAGTGCAGTTTCAGCCAGTGACTTACAGGGGGCATTTTATCTGAGTGAATTACTCACTTTTCCCTTTTTTCTCTATTTTAATATGACCATGACCCTCTGCAGAATGTGCAAGAAAAACAGTTTAGGCTTTATGTTCCAGCATCCTCCTCATCTTTATACAATCTTTCCAGCCGTATTGCCCCGTTTGTGGCCCTCATAGCATTAGGACCGCCTCTGTGTACCATTTGGTATTTATCCCCTCTTTGCCATGCCTTAATTTAGTATTAGGCCCCACTGTGCCTCTAAATGGCCCCATGAAAAAAAAATAAAAATAAAACATATTACACTACTTTCTCGCTGCTCTTCTCCGGGGCACTCTATTTAGCGCCAATTCTTTCTAATATTTTGGTGCAAGCAGCATGCTACAAAGACACTATATGCATCGGAAACCCTCAGTAGCCTTAAAGGGAAACTAACAGCAGGTTTTAAAAAAATCTAACTTGCTGTCATGTTCCCATAGTCCATATGGTGATGAGAATTAAGTTAGTTTTCTTACCTTCATTCTCAACACTGTCTTCATTTAATTAAACTACAGCTACCTGCCTGATGCCCCTTCATAAATATTAAGACTCTGACACTCATCACTGCATGAGTGGCATTGAAGGGATCTACTGTGTAGGTCAGTATCCATGGTCTCCGTTTGCAGATAGCAGATGGCCCATGTCTTATTGGACAAAGGTCTAGTCTGACACGTCAGCCATAACTGTATGTCATGAGTCGGTAGAGGTAGTTGTTTTTTATTCATTTATTTTTAAATATTCTGAGCCCTATAAAGAATAAATTGTGTATGAAACAAATAAATGAAATATAAATTTCAACAGAATGGATTGCCACATAAAGTAAAAAGAATCCCAAAATGTTCTTCACCTATAGAAATAATAAGAGACTTTAAAAGGAAAATGTTGTTCCCCTCAAAAATAATCTGAGTGTAATGGTGGAGAGGAATAAGAAAAAAGCCAGTAGGCTAAATATACAAAATGGATTCTTCTCTACTTTATTCACAAAGTAGAATCCTATTCCAGATGAATTGACTATGGATATTGCAAATTCTCTAGAAATTTCACCTGCTTAAAAAGAACTGAGGGGGGGGGGGGGGGGGTTTAGCCGCCGAGGAGAAAGGACGTGTTCTGCAGAGCTCCTTGCTTCAGCCTTTCCCGGCGACTGTTTTACTGATTGGACTCGAGGTTCTCTTCCACTCTAACAGACACTAGCTCTCTGCCTCTCTTGTACCATGACTGTCACATCGCGGAAAGCAACAGCAGCCTCCAGGAGAAGACAGCAATCGGGGGGCGTGGCCTGCTTCTGAGGAGACCGGACGCGTTCTTGCAGAGCTCCGTCCTCAGCTACAATCAAGCATTCCCTGCTTCGCTTATCCCACTAGACTGACACCGGGAGACCTCGGGAACTCCTCCACGACATATCGGGATGCGACACACATCTAGAAAGGCATCGGCAGCCACCAGAAAAAAGGCAAGGGCCTCGGTTCCCGCAGCGCCGGATTTTCAAGATGGCGCCGGCTCCCTCCCGAACTCACTTATCGATGCCATAATAGCCAGTGCGGTGGAGCCGTGGGAGGACTCCCCAGCACCCGTTAGTGAAGCTCTTTGTCGGGAGGTGAGTCTTGCCAGCTTATCACCTACTAAGGCGGAGAAACGGAGAAGGAGGAAGACTAGAATCGCTGAGGCGGCTAAACGGCGATTAGCGGAAGAAACGGACCAAGCTTTGGGAGCAAAGTCTTGCTCTGACTTATGTCTTCCTACTTTGTTTGATGATACTTTTGACTCTGCTACTGCCGAATGTTTTATCCAGCCGACTGGAGATATGGATGTTACATATGCACACCGAGATGCCCTAGCGACTCTTCCTGCTTCGACACCTAAGACTCTCTCTCCTCTGGCGGTGCCGTTTACTACTGTGCCTTCTTTACACCTGTTTGGTGACATGGACGTTTCTGCTCCTCACTGCCTCTCAACGTGTACTGCTACCTCGGTTTCTCCACGACACTTAACAGCGCAGGTACCCAATGTTTCCACAAATTCCAGCACAACTTCTCCTTTGGATGGTGTTTCTCATGATTTTGCTAAGCATTTGGATCTTCTTCTTGCGTCCCCAGCTCCATTATCTATTTCCACTGTTAAAGAGATGATCGCAACGCTAAGAGACTCGTTGTTACAGACACTGGACCATGCTTTTACATCTCTTTCTTCCCTGGTGAGAGCAGCGGAGGATAGAGCATTGTTGGCTGAACAAAAGCTCTGCGAAGTCATTGGAGCTCACAATTCCTTGACAACTACGTGTGAGAAATTGGAAGCTGAGCTTAAACTCCTGCATGACAAACAGGGAATTTTGGACGATGTTCAAAGGCGTAATAATATCAAACTGCGGGGAGTCCCTGAAGCTGTTACCCTTTCTGAACTCCCATCCTATACTCAGAAACTCTTGGGTACTGTGCTCCCGAACTGTTTATCCACAGATTTACAAGTTGACTGGGCGAAACGTCTTCCGAGACCGGTTCATCTTTCATCTGATGCCCCAAGGGATGTAGTGGTTCGGGTTCACTACATGCATGTTAAATCGAAATTCTTGGCAGCAGTGAGGGACAGACAGCATCTACCGACTGAATATTCGGGTGTCACAATTTACACAGATTTGTCCCCAATAACTTTGCAAAAACAACGTGCCTTTTCTAATGAACAAGAACTTTGCGAGACAAAGGCATTTCTTACAGGTGGATAAATTCTTCACAATTACTGATCTCACACCAGGAGGCGCAACACCATGTCATTAACCCGGAGGAGGCCCGGTGTTTGATGTCTATCTGGAACTTAGCCTGAACATTTTAGCCTGGACTCTTGGTCTCACCATAGGTCCCTGTAAGGTCTCTGACCAGGCCGGACTCTGTGCCCCTACCACTCATGCCAAGTGGCGTGATTGTCCGCCCGTTTCCTGGCATGATGTTTCTAAGCTTTTATTACTCCTACTGTTGAGCATCATATTTTACCTATATTGGTACTGTGTTTGATGTTTGTATCCTTTACTACCTTTGCGATTCTTTCTTTTATATTTAGTTTTGCTAGCATGCTCTAACATTCCCTATCTTTTTGTTTGTTTGTCTTCGTGTTTATTGATCTCTGATTTGATTTGCTCTGCTACCCCTACATGATTATATATGTATGCGTCCTTCCACAATTCTGAGCAAAGTCGAGTTTTCTATTCACCAGCCTATATCTGCTCTGTTCATAATACAGCATTGTCATTTCATGTAGCTTATATATATATGCAAAAAATCTTAATAAAAAACTATTGAAACAGAGAAGACAGCAATCTTCTCTCCCCACTGCAGCAGCCTTGCAAAATGGCACCGGCTTCCCCGCTGCTCCTTTCAGAGACTTCCTAGAAGCAGCTGCTGGGTTGGCGTGGCAGGCTTCTCCAGCAGCCGCAGATATTACAGAGTTAAGCCGGGGGGAAGCTTTTCAGGTGCCCACTGGATCTCCGCAACACCCAAACCATCACAAATCGGGACGGGCTAAAGTAAGGCAATACCCTGCCACTGATCAGTATTAACCTCTGATACGCCGGCCGCCTCGTGGTGCCGACGGTGGAGACGCTCTTCAGTGAGTCATCCTGTGCCAGATACTGTAAGCATTACTAAATCCAGATCCCCGGTGACCCCAGAGGCTGACCATGCTGTTCACAGAGTCAGCACCGAGATCTCCTTCCATTCCTTTCCCTTCTGTGGCCATTGACACAGAGAAGAACAGTTGCTTCAGTGTCCTGTGAGATTCTTCTGACCCATTAACATCTGATTCATTAAAACAAATCCTTTTCACACTGATATCCTCTATCAATGATGGTTTTGCACGAACTGTAGCTGCTGTCAAGGACACAATTCATGCTATGGACCAAAGAGTCCAACGATTAGAAAACACTATCGCCGAATTTATTGGGGAATATAATGTCTTACTGGATATACACTGGGACTTGGACGCTGAGGTGAGCCAGCTGCGTACTACCTTGGCTCAAGTAGACGATCGCTCCAGAATCAATAATATAAAGATAAGAGGAATACCTGAATCCATCTTGGCTACTGATCTACCTGGATTTGCCCAGAATCTTAACAAACATCTTCTGCTTACCTGCTCCCCTGAGGAGCTGACTGTTGACTGGGCGAGACGCATACCCCGACCTAAACACCTGCCTACTAATATCCCTAGGGACACCATAGTAAGACTATGCCATCTCAATGTTAAAAAAGCATTTCTTGCAGCAACCAGGAAGCAAAATGGCTACACGAGAGAACAAGAAGCGATATCGGTGTTCCCTGATCTGTCAGCGGCTACACTCGAGTGGCAAAGGGCACTAGCCCCTTTCACGTCTTTCTTGAGAGATAATCATATTTCTTATAAATGGGCTTCCCCTGGACGCTTGCACGTTTCAAAAGGAGCAGAAACTTTCCGTGTCAGCGACTTGAAGACAGGCCTTCATCTCCTGGATGAGTGGAATATACCACATAGTAATCGGGGAGCCTCCACATTGTCTCTGATTGAGAGGAGAAGATCTTCTAACTGAGCACTTGCATGACTACTATACTGTGTCTTAATTTCTAGCGACCTGCAGGATTGCAGAACTTGTCATACCATCTTTTAATACCTACTCCTTAGCTTTAAACGGACTCTGTGCCCCATATCTCTAGAACTGTTTGTTTCTGTTGCGTCATTAAAACTCTTGTTTATTCTTAGTTTATTTGTTTGTTGTTTGTATTATACTGTTCATTTTCCTGATGCTTGCTACGTTGATAACTTTTCTTTTCTTCTTTGGTTCACTTATGCGCAGTGACAATCCTTTACAGCTGTTCTTATAGATGCCTGCCTCAGTAATGACCATCCTGGTTAATGCTTGCCACTTTAGGAAGTCGCGACCATGTACGCCACCTTATAGCTATACATGACACCTCCTGCAGACAGATTGCACCCAGCTACATTTGCTTGGCAACTTGCTTTGCCTTAATATCAGTTGTACGACATGACGTAACTATACTTAGTGCTAGGCCCTGCATAGCGGAATCTATAACTGCGCTTCAGCTCCTTTTATATCCGCAGCTCACCTTTATCTTGCTAATTATGCTTGTTATTCTGTATTTTGTTTCATATGTTGTTTGTCTGCTTACTTTTACAACTGCTCAATTTACGAAATATGTAACTCTTGTTGTGCATTTTAAAATACCCTTGAAAAACCTCAATAAAACACTTTGAAACATTAACAAGAAGTGAGGGGTGCCTTAAAAACGTTAAAATTCATAAATCCAGGCCCAGAAGTCATGCATTCCAGAGCGTTGCAGGAATTGAGTGCTGTGTTATACAGACCCTAAGGGGTTGGGGGGTGGGGGGGGGGGGTTCACACTACGGAATCCGCACTGAGAAGTTCCAGCTGATTCTGTCGCTTGTACCTGCTCATGGCCGCGACTCTATAGACACCGTTCTATGGCCGAGCTGATTTCAAAGAAATCCGCCATGTCAGTTCTTTTGACGGAATGCGGAATCTGCCGGGCCATAGAATGGTGTCTATGCTGCCGGCAGATATGCGGGCTGCCATCAACAGGTACAAGCCATGGAATCCGAAGGAACTTATTCGTGCAGATTCCGTAGTGTGAACCTACCCTTATTCGTAATATTTAAATATTCTATAATGACAGGAATTTTTCCACAAGACTGGCACACAGCTAACTTGGTACCAATATTCAAGAAGGAGGCAAAAGGTGATCTTGGAAATGATAGGCATGTAAGTCTAACATTTATTGTGGGTAAAGTATTTGAGTGGTCTGTAAGAGATGCTTAACCCCTTAACGACATTGGGCGTAAACTTACGCCCTCGCGCCCTGGTACTTGGCGCATCAGGGCGTAAATTTACGACCGATGTTTCCCCGATCGCTGCGTGTTCGCACACAGCGATCGGGGAAGATGGCCTGCTATAAATCAGAGCAGGCCATCTTAGCTTCTCGGCACTGGGGGTGGTTAACACCCCCTGTGCTTACGATCGCCGCTATAGGCTGATCAATTCAGATCAGCGAATAGCGGCGATCGGAACCTTTCCGGGTCATCGGTGACCCGATGACCCGGAAAAAAATGGCGGTCGGTGCTGTCCGAGGACGGCACCGACCGCCATTACTGTAAAAAGTAATGGTGGTCACCGTGCAACCGGCCCGATCACCGTGAACGGCCGTCCGGCTGTTCACGGCGATCGGGCCGGTGGCACGGCGATCAGAGTCCCACAAAATAAAAAATACCTGCTCTGGACCCCTCAGCTACCTAGCACATTTGCACATTACTCACCTGTCCCGGCGTCCTGATCGGCGTCTTCCGGGTTCGCGGCGTCCTCCGTCATTCCGTTCGGTCTTCGGGTCTTTCCGGCGGTCCCCGTCGTCTTCTTTCGGCTATTTTCGGCTCCAGCCTCGTCATTTTCCGGAATTTGCGCTCTGCTGCCCTCTAGCGGCTGATATGTGTAATACACTTATCAGCAGCTACAGGGATGTTCAGAATGTAGAAAAAGGTTTTTTTTTTTTTTTCCATTTTTTTTTTTTCTATTTTCCGCACCCTATCGCCGCTGAGTGTTGATCAGCATCGCACGAAAGTGCGCTGCTAATCAGCAACTCCTCCTTTTTGGCGTAGGATGTTTTTTTTCTATATTCTACTGCCACGGTCTGCTGATAAGTGCCGCGCATAAGTGCGGCATTTATCAGCAACTCCTTTGTTGGCGTAGGTTTTTTTTTTATACTTACTGTAAAAAAAAAACACGTAAAAAACACTACATTACACCACACTACATTGAATAAAGTTTGACACTACACCACTACATACCCCATATACCAATCCCCATATAAAGATGGCCCCCAGGGTGTTTTCGGCGTCAGATGCATACGTTATTATTGCCTCCGACACCGAAACAGCCAGTGAGGAAGAATGGGGGGATCCTTCTTTCCTCCATTCATCCTCATCCTCCTCATCATCCGGTGACGTGTCTGGGGGGTAGCGTAGCGTACGCTGCCCCCCAGACACGTCTTTTCCGCCAATACCGTCCCAATAAGAGACTACGGTATGGTGTGAAATTCTACAAACTCTGTGAGCGTACCTCAGGGTACACTTACAGATTTAGGGTACGTGCACACTGCGGAATGGCGAAGGATAACCCTTTGTGCATTCCGCAGCTGGCACCCGCCGGCGGACTGATGTGGGCGCATGTCTCTACCCGTGTCATAGACTCCATTCTATGCATGGGCGGATTCCGTCGTCCATCCAAAGAATGAATACGTTGAACGGAGAGCGGAATCCGCCCGTGCATAGAATGGAGTCTATGAAACGAATGGAGACGTGCGCCTGCATCAGTCTGCCGGCGGGTGCCAACTGCAGAATGCACTAAGGATTATCTGTTGCGATTCCGCAGTGTGCACGTACCCTTAGAGTGTATGTAGGAAGGGACACCCGAATGCAGCCCCCAGATGCCCCCAGATGCCCCCCCCCCCCCCCATCCTTGGAACAAGTGGGAAGATCGTCCGGGAACTGATCTTCTTACTGCTGGATAAAGGTTACCACCTGTACGGGGATAACTTTTATACCAGCACCCCCTCCTCTGGTCCGTCACTGCCCGAGCTACTGTAGCTTGCGGCACGATCCGAACATATCAGAAGTAGTAATAAAGCCCTAATATTTAGCAGCCATGGAGCGGACCCAGCGCTTCTGGATATGAAGGACCCCGTATCGCACCAGGACAACATTTTCCAGGTGATGTCCCCCACACTGGAGAAAGGGAGACCCCAGAAGAAGTGCAGAGTGTGGCGTAACAGGGGGATCAGGAAGGACACCATTTTCCAGTGTGACACCTGTCCTGATCGCCCCGGTCTCTGCATACTGCATACTTAGATAATGCCATGATGCAATTACAAAGCCTCTGTGCGGCCAGAACAGTAGAAACCCCCCATAAGTGACCCCATTCTGGAAACTACACCCCATAAGGAATCTAAAAAGGGGGGCAGCGGGGATATGGCCCCCTGGTGACGGCCACATTTGGGACATGAAAATGAAAAAAATGGTATTTTTTATTTTCTCGGCACATTCTACGTAAGTGACTGTCACCAGTGGGGTCCATATCCTCACTGCACCCCTTGTTAGATTCCTTATGGGGTGTAGTTTCCAGAATGGGGTCACTTGTCGGGGGTTTCTACTGACCTGGCAGCACAGGAGCTTTGTAATTGCGACATGGCCTCCATCCTCCATTCCAGCCTCTAAATGGCGCTCTGTCCCTTTGGTGGCTTGCCCTGTGCCCATATGGCACATTATGCACACATGTGGGGTATTTTCGTACTCAGTGGAAACTACCCTACACGTTTTGTGTTCATTTTCTTTTTTAACCCCTTGTGGAAATGGAAAAAATCAAGGCTAGACCAACATTTAGTGTAATTTTTGTAAAATTTTTACTCTAAATCATTAATCTTGTCATGATTTTTTCATTTTCACAAGGGGCTAAAAGATAAAAAAAAAACAATAAATGTGTAGAACAATTTCCCCTGAGTACAGAAATACCCCACATGTGGACATAAAGCGCCATGCGGGTGCAGGGTAAGCCTCCAAAGGGAAGGAGCGCCATCTGGTTTTTGAAGGCTGGATTTGGATGTAATGGATTTCGAGGGGCCATGTTGCATTCAAAAGGCCCCTGTGTTGCCAAGACAGTTGAAACCCCCCACAAGTGACCCCATTATGGAAACTACACCCCTCAAGGAATGTAACAAGGGGTGTAGTGAGCATATGAACCCCACTGGTGACGGGCACAAATGTGGAACAATGTGGCGTGAAAATGAAATATTACATTTTTTACACTATAATGTTGGTTTAGCCTTGAATTTATCATTTTCACAAGGGGTTAAAAGAGAAAAAAACACACAATATGTGTAGAGCAATTTCCCCCGAGTCCGTAAATACCCCACATGTGGACATAAAGCGCCATGTGGGCGCAGGGCAAGCCTCTGAAGGGAAGGAGCGCCATTTGGATTTTGGAGGTTGGATTTGGCTAGAATGGATGATGAACGCCATGTCGCATTTACAGAGCCCTCGTGCTGCCAAAACACTGGAAACCCCCACAAGTGACCCCATTCTGGAAACTGCACCCATCAAGGAATTTAACAAGGGGTGCAGTGAGGATATGGACCCCTTGATGACGGGCACATTTGTGCCATGAAAGTGAAAAAATGAAATTTTTTACTTTTACGTCACATTGTTCCACATTTGTGCCCGTCACCAGTGGGGTCCATATGCTCACTGTGCCACTTGTTAGATTCCTTGAGGGGTGTAGTTTCCAGAATGGGGTTACTCGTGGGGGGTTTCCAGTGTCTTGGCAGCACGAGGGCTCTGTAAATGCGACATGGCCCTTGAAATCCTTTCCAGTGAAATTCAGCTTCCAAAAGCCAATTGGCGCTCCTTCCCTTTGGAGGCTCGTCCTGCGCCCCCTTGGCACTTTATCGCCACATGTGGGGTATTTCCGTACTCGGGAGAAACTGCGCTACACATTTTCTGTCTTTTTTTTCCTCTTTTCCCTTTAAGAAAATGAAAAATTGAAGGCTAGAACAACGTTTTAGTGTAAAAAATAAATTTTTCTTTTTCACGCCATATTGTTCGGAAAATCTGTGAAGCACCTGTGGGGTCCAAATGCTCACCGCACCCCTTGTTACATTCCTTGAGGGGTGTAGTTTTCTAAATGGTGTCCCTTTAGGGGTCTTTTTCAGGTTTTGGCACCCCAGAGCCTCTGCCAACCTGAAGTGGTACAGTCAAAAATGACCAAATATAACGGAGGCATTGAAATTCACTAGGCGCTCCATTATATCTGAGGCTTGTGGTTGCGTCAAATAGCGCAATAGGGCCACATATGGGGTATTTCTATAAACTGCAGAAACGGGGCAATAATTATTGGGGTGCATTTCTCTGGTAATAGGTTTATAATTATGAAAAATATTGGATTACAATAAAATCTCTGCACAGAAAATTAAAATTTTCAAATTTCTTACACACTTGGCTTTTATTTCTGTGACTCTCCTAAAGGGTTAAAACACTTTCTGGATATGCTTTTTCAGAGTGTGTGGGGTGCAGTTTCTGAAATGGGGTGCTTTGTGGGGCTTTCTAACATACAGGCCCCTCAAATACACTTGCTGGGTTCACACACAGTATATTTCAGGCAGTATTTGGTCCTCATGTCAGGTCCTCATAGCAACCAAAACCAGGAGTGGATTGAAAGCACAGAAAGGATCTGTTCACATAATGTTGTAATTGAGTGGATGGCCGTCATTTAATGGCAAATATTTGCTTTTATCTTAAAACAACGGCTGTTGTATTGAAATAATGGCAGTTATATATGACGGCCATCCACTCAATTTCAACACTGTGTGAACAAAGCCTTTCTGTGTTTTTAATCCACTCCTGGTTTTGGTTGCTATGAGGACCTGACATGAGGACCAAATACTGCCTGAAATATACTGTGTGTGAACCCAGTAAACCTGAACAGGTCCCTAAAAATATCTGATTTTGAAATTTTACTGAAAATTTGGAAATTTGCTGCTAATGTTTTAAGCTTCCTATTGTCTAAAAAAAATGAAAGATCGTTTAATAAATGCCGCCAACATAAAGTAGACATGTTGCTAATGCTATTTAATATATAATTTATGTGGTATAACCACTTTCTGTATACGCAAAAAAGTTTCAAAGTTGGAAAAATGCAGTTTTTCACATTTTTTCACATTATTTGGGTTTTTTTTCATAAAGATTCGTTATGAGTATCGACTCCAATTTACCAGAAATGTAAAGTACAATATGTCACGAGAAAACAATCTCAGAATCAGCCGGATAGGTAAAAGCATCCCGAAGTTATTAATGAATAAAGTGACACTGGTCATATTCATAAAATTTGTCTCTGTCATTAAGGCCATTTCAGGCTCTGTCCTTAAGGGGTTAAAGAAATAATCTTATAACACAGCTCCAGTATGGGTTTACAAGGGATCATCCTGTCAGACTAATCTGATCAGCTTTTATGAGGAGGTCAGTTATAGATTGAACCTAGGAAAGGATGTGGACATTGTGTATCTGGACTTTTTAAAGACCTTTGATATTGTGCCACATGAAAGGTTGGTCCACAAAATGAGGATACTGGGACTAGGGAAAAACATATGTAAATGGTAAGTAACTGGCTGAGTGATAGTAAACAGAGGGTGGCCATCATAGTTACTAATTACTGGACGACTGCAACTGTCTATGGGGAACAGGAGGAGAGATCGGCTCTCTCCTTCACTCCTCATAGCTGTGTTGTGCCATAGCAACCCAGAAGCCAGCCAGTGCTTCTGGGTTACTGGCTTTTGTAAACGATCATGCTCCTGCATTGAAGTAGGAACCTGAACTGTATGAGCTGTCTGTGTGTGACTGACAGCTCACATAGTGTATTACCACAGCTGCTAAATTTGTGTTTTTAATTAGTACCTTCTCATAAAAAAAAAAAAAAAAACTAAATAAAAAATGATCAGGGTGTCACATGTCCCCCAAAATGGTACAGATGGAAACTTCAACTTGTCTTGCAAAAATATTTTGGTACCCCAAGGCCTCTGTAACTTGATATTATGGCTAAAAAAAAAACTAAATTAAAAAGGCGCCAAAATTCACCAGTCCTCTGTCATGTCTGAGGCCTGTGGTTGAGTCAGGTGACACACTGCGGCCACATATGGGATATTTCTCGAAACATTGAAATAAGAGGAATCAATAATGAGTTGCATTTATTAGTTAGTATTTGCTGTGTTAACGGGAAAAAATAGATTAAAATGGAATATCTGCCAAAAAAAATAAAATTTTAATTTCTTCTCCAATGTGCTTAAACTTCTGTGAAACACATAAAGAATTAATAAATTTATGAAATATTACTTTAAGGGTGCAGTTTTTACAATAGAGGGATTTATAGGGGTAACTGACTTACAAGCCCCTAAAATCCACTTTAGAACTGAACTGGTCCCTAATAAAATGAGAACTTGACATTTTCCTGAAAGGCTACTTTCACACAACGTTTTTACAGCTCTGTTTAAAATTATATACGTTATTTTAAGTCTAGCTGTCTGCCCTTCCCTTAGTACAATGACTGGTGTTGGAACTTTATTATTATTATTATTATTATTATTTATTATTATTATTTTAGTTTGGAGTTACTAATTGTACTTTGGGTGTGGCTTAATTGAAAAGTCAGTTGAATTTAATAGTAAAAACGGAAAAAGAATGGTGGAAAAAGAAAAACTGCATGTGAACAATTAACAATAAACGTCCACTGTTTGCAAAAGACATCTGAAAATGTTTATTATTTAAAAACGTCTGTTATTCAATACAGTGTGCGCATTGAATGTCCGTCTTTCCATTGACTTCAATGCATTGCCATTGCTGTCAGTTAACTCGCGCCAAAAACGGACGTTATTTTAAATATCAAAATTGGACTCCTTTTCTCTTTTTTTGACGTTGTGTGAACATATCCAAATTGTGAAAAATTGCTGCAAAATTTTGAAGACATGTTGTAGATGTTGCATGAACAATTAGTTTATGTGGCATGATTATCTTTCTTAGATAAAAAGAATTTTGAATAAAAAGAAATGTAAATTTTTCTAATTTTTGCCAAAAATTTGGAGTTTATCAACAAAATACTAAAGTAACATGTCACAAAAAAAAAAAAATCTCAGAATAACTGCTATAGTTAAAAGCATCACAGAGTTATTAATACATTAAGTGAGACAAGTCAGATTTGAAAAATAGGCCCTGGACATTAAGGCCAAAACAGGCCTCAGAGGCAAGGGTTAGTATGTGAATATCAATACAACAATCACAATTGCATATTGAGGTACAAACAAAAAATTTATCAGCGTACAACACAATACGATCAACTGCAAACCAACAATAGAAACAAATTAACATCTGAAAAAGGGCAAAAGAAGGTACAAATGGATAGATGACCCTGCCCACGAGGGCTTACAATTTACAAGGTAAAGGAAAGGAGACGGTAGGTAAGGGGTCAGCTGGTCGAAGTGTGATGCAGAGTTATTTCAGGTTGTTGCCTATTTTACAAAGGTGAATTTTCAGGTTTCTTTTAAATGTCTTCATGGTGGGTGAAAGCCGGAGGTAATTGTGTAAGGGACAAACAAAGGAAGGAAAAACGGAGGTCATTGGTGGATTGGTTGCATGAGGAGCAGTAGCAATATCAGGTCAGAGATATACAAAGAGGGCATGTTGTGGATGGCCTTGCATGTCATGGTCTACAATTTAAAATGAATTTGTTGGGCAATGGGGAGCAAGTGAAGGGATTTGCAGAGGGGGAAGGTAAAGTCAGATAGAGGGAAGAGAAAGATTAGTTTTGCAGCAGAAATAAGACATACTGGTGCGCAGCAAGGGTATTTTATGGCAGACCAGAGAGTAGGATGTTGAAATATTCCAAGTGGAAGATAATGGGAACAAAAAAAGTGAACTTTAATCACTTTTTCTCATCTAGATTTTTGGCCATGGCTCTTAAACAAATCAGAATTGTTGCGTGGTTACATTATGGGGCTATGTCCATACAACATTTTTTCTTGTCCATTGATAATTTTTTTAAATGACAGCCGCCATTTTTTGAGTCCAAAATAACATCTGTTATTCTGTGGTTTGGCTGCCGTCAGTACAATAATGTCTGTTGGTACATTATTCTAATTTAAGTGGTCTAACCAGCCTAGGAAAGAATTAGAATTATCAAGGAGCTTGTAACTCATATTAAGACCCTTTGTGTATGGCAGTGATGTGGGCACAGAGCCAGTATAGTGATACATGAGTCCCTATGATTCTCTATTAAGGAAATATCCTATGAAGAAAACATGTTTCATATCAATTCATCAGTTGCTGTTGTTGTTATTATTAACATTGTTAATGGAATGTTCTGCGTGATTCTTCAGGCTTAGCTTCCAAAACATAGTTCTCATTTTACTTATAAAGTTATATGACATTATTATTGTTAATTTAACAATAATAATGCCATATATCTTTATAAGTAAAATGAGAACTATGTTTTGGAAGCTAAGCCTGAAGAATCACGCAGAACATTACATTGTTTTATTAACTCTCTATAACCCTTATAAATTACAAAGTTATCTATAGGTATGGTGAAAAACCTTGTGAAAAGTTATATTAATCAATCAATCAATCATAAGGTGATGCAATTGTTTTTGCAGGTATTAGACAGATCTTGCATGCCCAGAGCATAGGCGTATTATACGCCATGGAGAGGCCATAGTGTACATACAGTGTAGGGTCTGCCTCGATATGAGTCCACCTTATCGTGGTGAGGCAGTTTACGCTGTTTGCAAATAGTAACCAAGAGACTCATTATTTTTGTGGGAATTTTTTGGGCAGTTGGGGGGGCTGCTTTTAATTATTTTCATGTCTATGGTGGGTCTGTATCTTGCTGTTGCGGTGAGCTGTTGCATTTTTCTGTGTTTTTGTGTGTTTGCAATTTCAGCCATGGCAACGTGCTCCTGCCTAGTGTGAACAGTGTTCTAGGAGAGCTGACCAAAATTTTTTTTCTTTTTTTTCTGTTTTCCAATCAATCATAATGTTTGTTAAAATAGCTTTCTTTTTTTAATACCAACTAGCTATCATGTTTAGAGAAGAGCAATATATATACAGGAGTTTGATAAAAGCTTTTTGAACTGTATAAATTGCATTTCATTAACCCATAGCTGCACCAGGACGTTATTGAACGTCCTCATGCCGCTATGGGAGTTCAGAGGGGGGTCGCGCGGCGGCGATCCCGGGTGCCGCGATCCCGGGTGCCGCATGTAGCCCGGGATCGCGGCTATCAGCGGGCACGGTCCGATCGCCGTGCCCGCTAATTAAGTACTTAGAAGCAGCTGTCAAAGTTGACAGCTGCTTCTAAATACTTGCTGATATGCATCCCTGGTGGTCTAGTGGGGGGATCGCCCCCCTGCGGCGCGATTGCGGGGGGGGGGCGATCCCCGCATCCATCCCGGGCCGGGGTCTGCTCCGTAATGGCGCTGATCCCGGCTCGCCATTCTATTGCTTTTGGCTGCAGCAGCCAAAAGTAATAGAACACCGATCTCATGGATTCATGCACTATAACTATACTGCATGGATCTCTATGAGAGATCAGAGTGCATATACTAGAAGTCCCCCAGGGGGGCTTCTAGTATATGTGTAAAGTAAAAGAAAAATGTATTTTTAATAACACAAAATCCCCTCCCCTAATAAAAGTCTGAATCACCCCCCTTTCCCCATTTTATAAATAAAAATAAATAAATTAATTAATAAACAAACATGTTTGCTATCGCCGCGTGCGTAATCGCCCGAACTATTAATTAATCACATTCCTGATCTCACACAGTAAACGGCGTCAGCGCAAAAAAATCCCAAAGTGCAAAATTGCGCATTTTTTGTCGCATCAAATCCAGAATAATTGTAATAAAAAGCGATAAAAAAGTCGTATATGTGCAATCAAGGTACCGATAGAAAGATCACATCATGGCGCAAAAAATGACACCTGACACAGCCCCATAGACCAAAGGATAAAAGCGCTATAAGCCTGGGAATGGAGCGATTTTAAGGAACGTCTATTTTCTTTAAAAGGTTTTAATTTTTTACAAGCCATCAAATCAAATAAAAGTTATACATGTTACATATCGTTGTAATCGTAACAACTTAAGGAGCATATATAACGTGTCAGTTTTACCCCAGGGCGAACATAGTAAAAACAACCCCCCCCCCCCCCCCCCCCAAATAAAAAAAAAAAACATTTTTTTTTTTCAATTTCACCACACATTTAATTTTTTTCTGGTTTCCCGGCAAATTTTAGGCAAAAATTACATCTGCCATAGCAAAGTACCATTAGTTGCGCAAAAAATAAGGGCTCATTTGGGTCTCTAGGTGGAAAAATGCAGGCGCTATGGCCTTATATACACGAGGAGGGAAAAACGAAAACGCAAAAATGAAAACTGGCTGTGTCCCCTAAGGGTTAATGATGAGTTATCTCAGTGCTTCATTAAAGATTTAAAATATAGACTAATGGATGTTAACTGTGTTGTAGGAAGCAGATTTATTAAATAATGAGAAATTCAGCAATATATTAGTTCTTCCTAATCGACAAATTAAGCTAATTACATATATATTTGAGAATAAATTATTGACTGGATGTAACTTTCGATAGAGTAGGGTGATATTAAGTAGTAATAGAACAGGGTTGAAAGTGTCAATCTAACATACATAATGAGTGAGAATATAACATGGATTTACTACAGTATGGTTATTTCAAATGTTGAATGCTTTACAAATTCTAATCTCATTTAACATATAAATAAAATAAGGAATTTTGTTTCCTTATCATTTATGACAATTTGTTCTGCAATTTTTTAGTAAGTACATGGCACAAGCTTTGAAAAATCTTTCTAATTATTGATTCTGAGTGAGCCGCCAAAGCTGGAAAATAATAATTTGTCTTTAATATAATTGCAAAAAGGAAGTCTGTATAATTAATAAATAATTTCTGTCTGTAGATACTCATTGGACTAGACAACCACTGTCAGATAAGATTAAACAACAGATTAAAGAAGATATAGAACGCCCTTCAGCAAAAACATTAATGGAGTAACCAGGCAAAAATCATAAAATTTATAGGACATCAGAAAAGATATGTTCCAGCTATTAGATTTTTTTTGTAGACCAAGATTTTCAACCATTCAAAGTTTGCACCACTGAATTTGTTTTGAACAGTTGAGAAGGCAAAGTGATTAGTCACCCAAGGTGCTTTATTTTAAATACACAAAATTCACTGTTCTGAACTAATATGCTCAAAATTCACTGTTCTGAATTAATATGCACCACAGTGTTTTACTACATTTTATAGGTTGTAAAGAACTGAAAATGGTAACTTGTTAAATTTTCAGCATTAAGACTACACACAGTTCTGAAAGTTGTGGAGGTTGGGGAGGATGTTGGCCACAACCTTAGTTTCTCTCCTTTTATGCTCTTAGCAGCAAATAACTCAGAAGTATTGTTTATGACAGGAGATGGTGCATTATCATACATGAAGAAAAATTATCCACGGAAGGCACTGTTCTTCTTTTTGCACTTTTGCTTAGGTCATTTGCATACCTCCAGAGACCCTAAAGGGGCCTTCCAGCTCTCTCTCTCTATGATTACAACTCAAATCATGACTCCACAACCTTGCTGATGTCTCAGCCTTAATGGGACATCCTGACCATCCATTAACCATCCACTACTCCACCTACCTGGACCATCAAGGATTGCACTCATTAGTAAACAACACTGACCCTACACCTGGAGGTTCATGGGACTCTGGAGCCACCAGCAGCTTAAAATACCTGTTTGCTGGTTGGGCATTTTAGCAGCTGCTCTTTTAATCTGAAAAAATGTCTGGTTAAAACCTTCCTTGTTATGTCTTTATCTGCATGAACTCATCTCTGTTCTGAATCAGCCGAAGTCGTCTTCCCACTGTTGCCTGCTTAATATTTGGAAAATACTTCATAAGTAGATTTACTTTAAATGGGCTCATCTAGTAAATTATTACAGGTGTTTGAGATTTTTTTTTAGTGAACCAAAGACCCAGAGAAACATTAGCATTCATGAGTTTAATTAAAAAGCAAAAAATCTTACACCTATATTACACTTCAAAAGTTTCGGGTCACCCAAACAATTTTGTGTTTTCCATGAAAAGTCACACTTATTCACCACCATACATTGTGAATAGAAAAAAAATAGAATGAATAGAAAATAGAGTCAAGACATTGACAAGGTTAGAAATAATGATTTGTATTTGAAATAACATTGTTTTTACATCAAACTTTGCTTTCGTCAAAGAATCCTCCGTTTGCAGCAATTACAGCATTGCACACCTTTGGCATTCTAGCTGTTAATCTGTTGAGGTAAGCTGGAGAAATTGCACCCCACGCTTCTACAAGCAGCTCCCACAAGTTTGGTGGGATGGGCACTTCTGGCGTACCATACGGTCAAGCTGCTCACACAACAGCTCAATGGGGTTCAGATCTGGTGACTGCGCTGGCCACTCCATTACCGATAGAATACCAGCTGCCTGCTCCTGCTGTAAATAGTTCTTGCACAATTTGGGGGTGTATTTAGGGTCATTGTTCTGTTGTAGGATGAAATTGGCTCCAATCAAGCGCTGTCCACTGGGTATGGAATGTCGTTGCAAAATTGAGTGATAGCCTTCCTTATTCAGAATCCCTTTTACCCTGTACAAATCTCCCACCTTACCAGCACCAAAGTAACCCCAGACCATCACATTACCTCCACCATGCTTAACAGATGGCGTCAGGCATTCTTCCAGCATCTTTTCATTTGCTCTGCATCTCACAAACCTTCTTCGTGATCCAAACACCTCAAACTTGGATTCATCCGTCCACAACACTTTTTTCCAGTCTTCCTCTGTCCAATGTCTGTGTTCTTTTGCCCATCTTAATCTTTTTCTTTTATTGGCCAGTCTCAGATATGGTGTTAGGAACCGGACAGCAGGACAAGACAGTGAGCCCTAAGCTCGGCCCCGCCCACTGTCCTCTACCTACTTGCCACTATCCGCCCTAAGACGGCGGCGAGCAACTGGGCGGCAGTCCCTGCCCTGGCTAGGTGGAACACAAATACAAAACAGACAGACAAACACAATGAATAATAGTCCACAATCCGGGTCACAACAGTCGGGCAGCAAAAGTACAAAATCAGAATCCAAAGGTGTAATCAGAAAACAGGCAATATGATCAGGGGCAGGCAGCAAGCAAGGGAGGTCAGAGATACAAAGCAGTAGTCAGGAGATGCAAAGAAACAGAATCCACAAGCAGGCAGAGACTAAGTCAATAACCAGCAATAAGTGCACAGACTGAGGTTTGTTATATAGGAGACCAGGGCTCTGGTCCAGAACGTAATTGGACCATCCCCCTGATCTCCAAGCACAGACAGCTGAGAACAAAACAGATCCACTGGCAGGATGACCTGTCAGTCACAGCAGAATCAGAACACAGATTAACCCTGACATGGCCAGACAGAATTCAGCAGGTGAAGTCGGGTGTGTCTCCCAAAGACAGCAAATAAACCAGTGTTCAGACACAGCAAAACAAAACACAGAACAGAATAAGAGAATATCAGCAGAGCAGAGCAGAGGGACGCATAATGCTCCACAAAGATACCATCCTGACATATGGCTTTTTCTTTGCCACTCTGCCCTGAAGGCCAAAATCCCGCAGCCGGTGTTTTGCGGGTACTATTTAATGGAGATGCCAGTTGGGGACCTGTGAGGCGTCTGTTTCTCAAACTAGAAACTCTAATGTGCTTATCTTCTTGCTTAGTTGTGCAACGTGGCCTCCCACTTCTTTTTCTACTCTGGTTAGAGCCTGTTTGTGCTGTCCTCCGAAGGGAGTAGTGCACACCGTTGTAGGAAATCTTCAATTTCTTAGCAATTTCTCACATGGAATAGCCTTCATTTCTAAGAACAAGAATAGACTGTCGAATTTCAGATGAAAGTTCTCTTTTTCTGGCCATTTTGAGCGTTTAATTGACCCCACATATGTGATGCTCCAGAAACACAATCTGCTCAAAGGAAGGTCATTTTTGTAGCTTCTGTAACAAGCTAAACTGTTCTCAGATGTGTGAACATTGTCTCTGCAATTCAGCGGGGAGGGCTGACTCATACACCTTGTATGGCACATGTGATCAACCTCATAGTGCAGAGGTTTCTCCGATCATTTCATGCACTAAATGACCTTATGAGGATGTCACGTAGAGTGTGCAAACATTTCAGCCACTCCTACGCTGCAAGGAACACCCTGCTCAGAATACAGAGACAGCGCGGTATGCCCCAACATTGGCTAATCTGCGACATGCCAACCCGCTGGAATTATGCCCTCCATATGCTCTACCGCCTGTACGAGCAAAGGTCAGCCGTAACAGACTACCTCATGGGGCAATCAGGCAGCTTAACGCCACACTGCAACTTCCAAGTAACACACTGGCAGTTAATGCGGGAAGTCTGCCAATTGTTGATCCCTTTTTGAGGACGCAACTCCCTTTGTGAGCAGGCAGGACTATGGGATCAACAACATCATCCCACTCCTCCATGTTCTTGAAAGTGCGCTGACCAACATCATCAGCGAGGATTCCCAGGCCACAACTTCAAGGCTGAACATCGCCTTGAGCCCAGAGCTGGATGAAGTGCAGATGGAAGTTGAGGAGGAGGAAGATGTCTATGCCCAGCCATTCCACACACCGCCACCTGGCTTCTCTGACTCTCCATCACAGGAGGAGATAGAGAATGAGGTGGTAGAGAAAGAGGAGGAAGACCCCAGCAGACCCTGGAACTATACCGAGGACAGTGGAGAGGAGAGGCGCTCATTGTCCTTGGTGCAGATGGCAAGGTGTCTGCGGGAGTGTCTGCGGAATGGTAGCCGGATTGTGGACATCCGCCAGAGGGACCAATACTGGCTGGCCACCCTGTTTGACCCTCGCGTCCCCTGCAAAATGGCAGAATTCTTCCCGCCATCACAGAGGGAGGCTAAAATGGTGTACTACAGGGACATGCTCACCAGTCAGTTGGCTGCCAGGACCCAGCAGATAGTGGATTGTCCTCTCACATACGGGCGCTGGTGGTTAGGAGTGGCAGACTCCGACTATGATTATTAGGGACGCAATGAACAAGATTGCAGGGATGAATGCCGCTTCATAAGAGATTAAATTCCCATCGTCACAACACAGTCAAAGGGTTTTTAAAACATAGTGTCTCTCGCGATCTTACATTATCGCATGCGCAAGATTTTAGTAAAATTTCCATTATAACTATAGAACAAATAAAATCTAATGATAATGATAAAATAATCCGGCTAAACAGAAGGGAGTCCTACTGGATATACAAATTGCGATGTTTATCCCCAGAGGGTTTAAATGAAATGATTGAGCACGTGTAGCGATAAAACCTATTGTCGTTGCACTTGCTCAGCCATTTATCTTTGTTGCTGTTATTTCTATTTATTGTATTATACTGTATCTATTTATTTATTTATTTATTTGTTTTTAGGATGAATGTAACATTGTTTTATTCTTATATTCACATGATCCGTCTTTGGACCACATGATATTCACTACGCTGTTTACCTATCCTTTTAGCGTATACTTACGGAGTTTGCGCATTCCAGTGCCGAGACGTCACTTCCGGTTTTCCGTACACACTCAGAGATCGGTGCTTGGCGTACGGAGCGGGTGCACGACTCCACATGGTAATGAAGTTTGGTATGTAATATAGTTTTATGACTCCTTTATGATCTGATTGCAATCTTGCTATGTATTTTTGATGTGTGTAGATCGGCCGGAAGTACTTTTTTTTTTCCTGTTTTCTGCTATATAAGGCTACACTTGTAAGATGTTGGTTAGAGCTTGAGAAAGGCCCTCTTGGATTATAGGGCAGAAACGCGTTGCTACAAATAAATATTCCTTTATGGTTCACTTTGAGCGGCATTCATCCCTGCAATCTTGTTCACTGCGTCCCTAATAATCATAGTCGGAGTCTGCCGCTCCTAACCACCTGCGCCCGTATGTGAGAGGACAATCCACTATCTGCTGGGTCCTGGCAGATAACTTTTCCTGGCTATTTCCACTCAACGTTCCGTTGTGGTCCCTCCTGTGTGCTGCGGTGGTGCATCTTATGCGTTTACTAGCGTTGTGCCTATCTAGCACAACCCTAGTAGGTGAGTGTACAGTCTACCCCTCTTGGGGGTTTCTATTGCTCGCTTTTTCTTTTTCTGAAATTGACTATATTGCACCAGGAAGCGCCCTCTGTTTGTGTTTTATTTTAGCACCAGTCAGTTGGTCTCAACTTACCTGCGAGACCAGCCAGGTTTCCAGACAAAATCCTCTGAGGGGGAACCAGCGCGCTCCACTCCCACCACCACTAGTGGAGGCGTCAGAAGTCGCTACAGCCTGCAAGCCCTCATGAGCGATTTCATGCAGCCAGCTGGTGAAGAAAGGACACAGCACCGGACTGTGTAGTACTGGGCAAAAAAACTCTAGATTTGGCCTCAGAGTAGTAGTGTGGCGTCAGAGAGGGTATTTAGTGTGGCGGGTAACATCGTAACACCGCAAAGAACGAGGCTCTCTTGCCACAGTGTGGAGATGCTCACTTTTGTTAAAATGAATAGTGCCTGGATTACATCGGATTATACCACCCCCCTGCCTGATGTGAATGACTAAGTCATCAGTCACCCATCTTGCATGGCAATCGGTGTGTCCAAGAAATTGACCTTAATACGCTAAATATGTGCCCAACGTAAAAATCTGTAATTTAACTTATTAAGTAATGTTCCCCCCTTAGACCCAAAATTTTTTTTAAAAAATCACCTTAAAAATTTCCAACTTAATTCGGATAAATTTTGAAAAAACAGATCCCCATTTCCAAATTTGATGCCCATGGTGTGTTGGCCATTTAACATCTCCACACCAGATTAATGCCTCACACCAGTGCACCGTCCAACCCATACCCCAAGAACAGTAGCAACCCTAAAATAATCCCCACGACTATGCTTCAAAAAGTGTGGATTTCACCTTTTGTGAACTAGAGCTGTGGGGTTCTATCCCTGGCACCCGTGCCAAGGAACACTACTTACCGTTTTGTGAGTGGGTACTAACTGTTCTTGAGGTATTTTGTGAATATCATGTGTGTAATGAAATCTTGCACCGCAAATCCCGATGGGGTTCTTCTGTGTGCAAATTATTTCACGCCTCTCATGCAGTCACGCGTGGAATAAGGCTGTCTATGGGTATATATCACGGAGGCTGCTCTCCTTCAACTGTGATATAAAAAACCACTACAGTTAGTTACAGCAACAAACAGTTGCTGAAAGGCAGCTTAACTTGCCTTATTTACGGGTGCCTTTACAATTGGAGGCTTTTTTGTGGTTCCCTGCTGGCTAAAATCCACAGCACATCGTTGGCTGATTTTATGCCACCTTCAGTACTATGGGGCTGGGCGCAAATACCCAGTTCAGCGCAGAACTGCGTATGTCCGTCCGGGAACCTAGTACTGAACGCCATTTGGTTAACGGTATAAAAATGCCCTGTAGATTTTACTCAGCAGACCCGGACCACATGTGAAGGTACCCATAGGGTGAGTTTTTTGGGAGTGACAAAAGCAAGGGTGGGAGGTCACTCCCATACCCCATCAGGGGTTTTTCCCCTACCCGCTTTAAAAGATAAGTCCAGGCAATCAATAACTATGTCTACCCTTACTTGACCCAGAAACTTATAAATTGACCGGACTTATCCTGTAAGCCAGCTGGTGACAGCACTTAAAAAAACACAAAAGCATACATCCATTGGATTGGACGCTACACTCTGTTAGGACATCAAACTAGTGTTAAGAGAAAAAAAAAAAAAAAAAAAAAATATATATATATATATATATATATATATATATATATATATATATATATATCGCCAACAGCCATAGGCCCAGATTCAACAGGTTTGACACCAGAGTAGTTGCGTCAATTTGTAAAGCAAGTGCCAGTGAGGTGTCAATTTAATGAAAATCGGACACGTATTTTTGGATAATGGAACTGTGCCTTTTTAAATGTCCTTTCTTCACCTCATGGATTCTGTGGGTGAGGTTCTCTGTCTATTTTAATGTATGTGTATCCTGCTAGACTCGGTGTAATGTTAGAGGGTTTTTTTTTTTAACGTTGACTGTCCTGTGCTGAACTCTACTGTTTATCAACATGTTGTCATGTTTAAATAATGATTTTTACAAACGTGCATATCCTTAGCTTCAAGCTTCAGTTGTCTGTATTAGGTCCTTCTGGGTCCAAAAGAATACTACTCCTACTAATGCCTCCACCGTCAATTGTCTATTTGGAAACATACTGGATGGAATCAAGAGCTGCGGAAGCTGCTTCTCAACTTGTCTGTTTTTAACATTACTGGCCTGAAAGCCATCAACTTCTGCCTTCTTCTGCTCCTCAACTGGTCTGTTTTAATAATACTGACATTGAATCAATCAACTGCTGCCTCCTCCTTCTCCTCAAGTAGCCTCTCCTCGATAATACTTGCCTGGAATCAATCAACTGCTGCCTTCTCCTCCTGAAGTAGCATCTCCTCAATAATACTGGCCTGGAATCGATCAACTGCTGCCTGCTCCTTATCCTCAAGTAGCATTACTGGCCTGGAATCGATCAACTGCTGCCTCCTCCTCAAGTAGCCTCTCCTCGATAATACTGGCCTTGAATTAATCAACTGCTGCCTCCTCCTGCTCTACAAGTAATCTGTTTTTATTTATACTTGCCTGGAATCGATCAATTGTTGCCTCCTCCTTCTCCTCAAGTAGCCTCTCCTCGATAATACTGGCATGGAATCGATCAAATGCTGCCTCCTCCTCAAGTAGCCTCTCGATAATACTGGCCTCTAATCAATCAACTGCTGCCTTATCCTCCTCAATTAGCCTCTCCTCCATAATACTGGCCTGGAATCGATCAACTGCTGCCTCCTCCTCCTTAAGTAGCCTCTCCTCGATAATACTGGCCTGGAATCGATCAACTGCTGCCTCCTCCTGCTGCTCAAGTAGTCTGTTTTTAATTATACTGGCCTGGAATCAATCAACTGCTGCCTACTCCTCAAGTAGCCTCTCCACAACAATACTGGCCTGGAATCAATCAACTGCTGCCTCCTGCTCCTGAAGTAGTCTGTTTTTAATAATACTGGCCTGGAATCGATCAACTGCTGCCTCCTCCTCAAGTAGCCTCTCCTCAATACTACTGGCCTGGAGTCGATCATCTGCTGCCGCCTCCTCCTCCTTCTCCTCCTTCTCCTCCTCAAGTAGCCTCTCCTCAATACTACTGGCCTGGAATCGATCAACTGCTGCCTTCTCCTCCTGAAGTAGCCTCTCCTCGATAATACTGGCCTGGAATCGATCAACTGCTGCCTGCTGCTTATCCTCAAGTAGCCTTATGGGCCTGGAATCGATCAACTGCTGCTTCCTCCTCAAGTAGCCTCTCCTCGATAATACTGGCCTTGAATCAATCAACTGCTGCTTCCTCCTCAAGTAGCCTCTCCTCGATAATACTGGCCTTGAATCAATCAACTGCTGCCTCCTCCTGCTCTTCAAGTAGTCTGTTTTTAATTATACTTGCCTGGAATCGATCAATTGTTGCTTCCTTCTTCTCCTCAAGTAGCCTCTCCTCGATAATACTGGCATGGAATCGATCAACTGCTGCCTCCTCCTAAAGTAGCCTCTCCCCGATAATACTGGCCTTGAATCAATAAACTGCGTCCTCATCCTCCTCAATTAGCCTCTCCTCCATAATACTGGCCTGGAATCGATCAACTGCTGCCTCCTCCTCAAGTAGCCTCTCCTCGATAATACTGGCCTGGAATCGATCAACTGCTGCCTCCTCCTGCTGCTCAAGTAGTCTGTTTTTAATTATACTGGCCTGGAATCAATCAACTGCTGCCTCCTCCTCAAGTAGCCTCTCCACAACAATACTGGCCTGGAATCGATCAACTGCTGCCTCCTGCTCCTGAAGTAGTCTGTTTTTAATAATACTGGCCTGGAATCGATCAACTGCTGCCTCCTCCTCAAGTAGCCTCTCCTCAATACTACTGGCCTGGAGTCGATCAACTGCTGTCTCCTCCTCCTCCTCAAGTAACCTCTCCTCGATAATACTGGCCTGGAATCGATCAACTGCTGCCTCCTCCTCAAGTAGACTTTCCTCGATAATACTGGCCTTGAATCAATCAACTGCTGCCTCCTCCTGCTCTTCAAGTAGTCTGTTTTTAATTATACTGGCCTGGAATCGATCAACTGCTGCCTCATCCTCCTCAATTAGCCTCTCCTCCATAATACTGTCCTGGAATCGATCAACTGCTGCCTCCTCTTTCTCAAGTAGCCTTTCCTCGATAATTCTGACCTGGAATCGATCAACTGCTGTCTCCTCCTCAAGTAGCCTCTCCTCGATAAAACTGGCCTTGAATCAATAAACTGCTGCCTCATCCTCCTCAATTAGCCTCTCCTCCATAATACTGGCTTGGAATCGATCAACTGCTGCCTCCTCTTTCTCAAGTAGCCTCTCCTCGATAATACTGGCCTTGAATCGATCAACTGCTGCCTCCTCCTCCTTAAGTAGCCTCTCCTCGATAATACTGGCCTGGAATCGATCAACTGCTTCCTCCTCCTGCTGCTCAAGTAGTCTGTTTTTAATTATACTGGCCTGGAATCAATCAACTGCTGCCTCCTCCTCAAGTAGCCTCTCCTCAATAATACTGGCCTGGAATCAATCAACTGCTGCCTCCCCGTCCTCAAGTCAAATTTTCTTAATAATACTGGCCTGGAATTGATAAACTGCTGCTGCCTCCTCCTCCTCCTCAAGTAGCCTCTTCTCAATAATACTGGCCTGGAATCGATCAACTGCTGCCTCCTCTTCAAGTAGCCTCTCCTCAATAATACTCGCCTGGAATCAATCAACTGCTGCCTCCTCCTCCTCCTCAAGTCGAATCTCCTCAATAATACTGGCCTGGAATCGATCAACTGCTGCCTTCTGCAACTGCTGCTCAAGTAGTCTGTTTTTAATTATACTGGCCTGGAATCAATCAATTGCTGCCTCCTCCTCAAGTAGCCTCTCCTCAATAATACTGGCCTAGAATTGATCAACTGCTTCCTCCTTCTCCTCAAGTAGCCTCTCCTCGATAATACTGGCCTGGAATCGATCAACTGCTGCCTCCTCCTCCTCAAGTAGCCTCTCCTCCATAATACTAGCCTGGAATAGATCAACTGCTGCCTCCTCCTTTAAGTAGCCTCTCCTCAATAATACTGGACTGGAATCAATCAACTGCTGCCTCCTCCTGCTGCTCAACTTTTCTCTTCTCAACAACACTGGCCTGGGTGCAATCAAGTGCTGCCGCATCCTCCTTGTAAACTTTTTTTAAAAATATTTTTTGTGACTATTTTCGCACTTTTATTTACTATATGTTATTATTATTTCTATAATTTTTTTTCTCCCATTTTTGCACTTTTTTCCCCCCACTTTTTTCATTGTAATATCAACTGCAACTAAACGAAAGTATACCCTATCACACTCCCACTATTGTAGCTGCAATTATTCAGCCATTAGAGCAAGGTTCGTTTTCGGTTCGGACCAATCTGAACTTCACAAAAGTTCGCCGGATCGAACCGAACCGAACTTTTCAAAAGTTCGCTCATCCCTAGTTAGAAAACAAAACAAAAAAACAAAAAAAGAACAATAAAGCTCAAAAAAGGGACAGGATAGATGACAAGAAGGGGTATTGAAGGATGAATACATTCTGTATTTTTACATACAAATTAAACTTTCTACTGTTTTTGCTGTGACCAGCTCTTGAGGTAAACTGTATTGTTGGAGTAGGGTGAGTTTCTCCTAGACTTTTGAGTAGTCCCCTCCAAACAGAAGACTAATTGTAGGCACTCCTTGGGTTTATACTGCTTACTAGTGATAAGCGGGTACTAAAATGCTTGGGTGCTCGTTACTCGAGCCGAGTATTTCCTGATACTCGAGTGCTCGTTTCGAGTAACGAACCCCATTGAAGTCAATGGGAGACTCAAGCATTTTTTGAGGGGACTCAAGTTCGGTAGAGGAAAGGTCGTGTGAAAACCTGTCAACCTCAGAAATTGATGGAAACACAATGGAAATAGACAGGAAACAACAGGGGCAGGCAGCATGTATGCATGCCTCTGAGGCTGCCTAATGGCACCATTATGCCTAATTCTGTGCAACAGCCTGGGTAAAACAGAGGTAGGCATAGGGACCACCCAAAAACTCAGCCTGACACAGCATGGCATTGAGAACACAGGGAACCATTAAAACAGAGGTAGCTTATCATGAACAACCCAAAAATTCAGCCTGACACAGCATAGCGGTAAGGACAAAGTGAACAAGGTAGAAGCGGTAGCCAGTCAGCCTTCCAAAAATTATACCAGACCTAGCATGGCAGTGAGCTCACAGAGAACCATTAAAAGTGAGTGAGGAAGAAAGTGAACCTCCCCAAAATTAGGCCAAACACTGCATGGCATTGAGCACACAGAGAACTGCCGGGATCAGCAGTAGCCAACATGGAGGCCAGGCAGGAGCAACAGTAACCAACATGGAGGCCAGGTAGGAGAAACAGTAACCAACATGGAGGCTAGGCAGGAGCAACAGTAGTTAACATGGAGGCCAGGCAGGATCAGCAGTAGCCAACATGGAGGCAAGGGCAGGCACACCAGTAGTCAGCAGTAGTCAACATGGATGCCAGTTAAGGCCCAGCAGTAGCCAACATGGATGCCAGTAAAGGCCCAGAAATAGTCAACATGGATGCCAGTTAAGGCCCAGCAAAAAGGAGGCAAGGGCAGGCCCAGCAGTAGTCAACATGGATGCCAGTAAAGGCCCAGCAGTAGTCAACATGGATGCCAGTTAAGCCCCAGCAAAAAAGAGGCAAGGGCAGGCCCAGCAGTAGTCAACATGGATGCCAGTTAAGGCCCAGCAAAAACGAGGCAAGGGCAGGCACACCTAATGAGGCTCCCCAAAAGCCATTACAAGTGAGTGAGGAAGCAAGTGAGGCTCCCCAAAACTAGGCCAGACACAGCATGGCATTAAGCACACAGAGAACCATTACAAGTGAGTGAGGAAGCTAGTGAGGCTCCCAAAAACTAGGTCAGACAGTTCAGGGCCTTTAACACACAGAGAACCATTACAAGTGAGTGAGGAAGCTAGTGAGCCTCCCAAAAATTAGGCCAGACACTGCATGGCATTCAGCACACAGAGAGCCATTACAAGTGAGTGAGGAATCAAGTGAGCCCACCCAAAAATTGGAGTGAGTCCAGGGACTGGAATATGAAGTGAACATAAACCCAGGTGCTTACAGCTAACTGGCTAGGCCAGTTGTCAGTCAGCACTCACCATCAAGGGTAGACTTGATGCCTCTCAACCGGGGGTGGCTAGGCCCCGGCTACACAAAAAAAATAAAAAAAAATAAAACAGCAGGCTGGTTGGCGGGGGCGCGATTAGCGGGCCCCTGGCAACCAGTCCCGCTCCTCCGAAGACGTAGTGTGACATCAGAGCATGGCAGTGAGGACACAGAGAACCATTAGGAGTGAGGAAGCAATTGAGCCTCCCAATAATTAGGCCAGACCCTGCATGGCAGAAGAAGACTTGGCAGTTGGCTGAGAATTGTAGGAAGAGGAGGAGGAGGAGGAGAGGAGATACCAAGAATCTTCATGTTCAGCAGCTTTCCCTGGGTGGACAGTTGAATTCAGGTGAAATCCAGGCTTTGTTCATTTTTATAAACGTCAGCCTGTCACCGCTGTCAATGGACAGGCGGGTGCGAGTGATGATGGCACCAGCTGCACTGAAGACCCGCTCTGACAACACGCTAGCGGCAGGGCAGGCCAGCACCTCTAAGGCGTATAGCGCCAGTTGGGGCCACGTATCCAGCTTTGAAACCCAGTAGTTGTAGGTAGCAGAGTGATCGGGAAGGACAGTGGTATGGTCAGCAAGGTACTTCCCCACAATCTTCCTGAAGGCTTCCCCCCTACTCTGTCTAGACTGGGGACGGTTGACATAGTCTTGCCGGGGTGCCATGAAACTGTCAAAGGCCTTAGAGAGCGTTCCCCTGCCCCTTGACCAGCTGCCTGCTCCACCGCTTCTCTCCCCCGCTCTTTGGTCCACAGAACTACTTCTTCTGGCGCTAGTGGTGTCAGATGGGAAGTACATTTTCAGCTTCTGTACCAGGGCCTGTTGATATTGATTCACTCTCATACTGCGTTCCTCGGCAGGAATGACAGTGGAAAAGTTCGGTTTCTACCAAGGGTCCAGGAGAGTGAACACCCAGTAATCTGTGTTGTCCAAAACCAGTAGTCAACATGGATGTCAGTAAAGGCCCAGCAACACTGATGCAAGGGCAGCAACAGCAGTAGTCAACATGAATGCCAGTTAAGGCCCTGCAGTAGTAAACATGGATGCCAGTTAAGGCCCAGCAGTAGGCAACATGGATGTCAGTTAAGGCCCAGCAGTAGCCAACATGAAGCAGTAGTCAACATGGATGCCAGTTAAAGCCCAGCAACAAGGATGCAAGGGCAGGCACACCAGTAGTCATCATGGATGTCAGTTAAGGCCCAGCAGTAGTCAAAATGGATGCCAGCTAAGGCACAGCAATAAGGATTCAAGGGCAGGCCCAGCAGTAGTCAACATGAATGCCAATTAAAGCCCAGCAGTAGCCAACATAGATGTCAGTTAAGGCCCAGCAGTAGTCAACATGGATGCCAGTTAAGGCCCAGCAACAAGGATGCAAGGGCAGGTACACCAGTAGTCAACATGGATGCCAGTTAAGGCCCAGCAGTAGTCAACATGGATGCCAGTTAAGGCCCAGCAGTGGCCAACATGGATGTCAGTTAAGGCCAAGCAGTGGCCAACATGGAGGCAAGGGCAGGCACACCAGTAGTCAGCAGTAGTCAACATGGATGCCAGTTGACTTGCGGAAATGCACACAGATGCGGTGCACTTTGTTGAGCAAGTCAGCCACATTGGTTCCACACCTTGTCACACGCAACCAAGCTCACTGCTAATTACCCACGAACCCGGGTGCTGACAGCTAACTGGCTAGGCCAGCTGTCAGTCACGATCAAGGATTCACCTGATGCCTCTCGACCGGGGGTGGTGAGGCCCCAACCACGGCTAGACCAAAAAAAACAAAAATAAAACAGCTGGCTGGTTGGTGGGGGCGCGATCGTCGGGCCCCCGGCAACCAGTCCCGCTCCTCCGCAGACGTAGTGTGACATCAGAGCATGGCAGTGAGGACTTAGAGAACAATACAGTCTGCTTAAGAGGGCACGGAGTTTGATCAAATACACTTTCAATCCTTTAAAGAGTCTCTAAGAGACAGCAAGTGCGGTAACCTGTGTATTAAAAAGACCTGGTCCTGCCTTCAAAAAGGCTACTACAACATCCAAGGAACAAAAGAAGCTACTGGTAAAAGGCCTGGTCAATCCTGGCTTCAAAACAGCTAAAACATCCAAGGAAGGTAGAAGGTGCTGTTCAGCAGTTTGAGCACCGCCTGTTGGCGCTTACCCACGGCAGTGCTGCTGCGCCTAAAACTAAAATAGCTGTATTATGGCTAGATTTAGCCTCACACCCTCATGCAGTTGTGCGTGATAGGCATCTCTTTGGAGGTAGGGACGAAGAATAACAATACAGTCTTCTTAAGAGGCCCCGAGCTAAAAAATGAAAGGACGGCAGAGAACCCCCGCAAGTTGACATCCACAGATTATATGGTTTAACACAGATTAAATGGATAACACAAGGATGCTAAATTAGGATCCACCATTATCACTGTCTGTTTCTTTGAACAGTGGCGTGTATCTTGGAGATACAATAGATGACCAGACAGCCCTGCAAAATTGCACTTGAATTGAAGTCCATTTGATTTTAAAATTTAAATTGAAGGTTAGAAAACAAAAAAAAAAAACATAAAGTGGCCATTACCGGCCTTTTTTTTTTTTTTTCTTTATCTTTATTTCTTAATTTTCCTTACAAACCATTGACATTCGTCCTTTAAATTAGGACAACAGTATCACATTCATATACAAAACTTATTTTCCCCACAAGTTCAAGAATAAATACAATATCTTATAAACTCCCTACCCACCCACACCCTACCCACCCCTGCCAGCCCTGGATAAGAGAAAAGGGGGGGGGGGGGAGAAAAAAAAAATATAATAATAATAATAATAATAATAATAATAAATAAAAATAAAATCACCACTTTTCCCACAATTTTCTATACCTCTCCTCTCTACTTCCAACTCCCCTAGCTGAAATCCAATCATATCTTTTAATCAAGTTCACTTGATTTTCCCATTCTTCTATAGTTGGTCCGGCCTTCCCTCTCCAATTTCTCAATATTATCAGTCTTGCAAGGAACAACAGCTTAACCAACAACTTTCCCCCCCTCCCCTCTGCAGGTTCCTCCCCCAATACTGCTACCTCCAATGACAATTGCCCTTTGAAAATACCTTTGTTTTCCAAAACTACCACTACTTCCATCCAATATTTCTTAACTCTAGAGCACAACCAATACATATGGGTCAGATCTGCCTCAGTCTCTCCACATTTATCGCAACTTGAATTCTCCCGAACACCTACCTTATGCAGAAACAATGGTGCATAGTGCACTCTGTGCAAAATTTTAAATTGAGTAAGTTTGTGCTCAAAATTCTTTGAAACTCTCCCCACACTCCTAACAATACCCTCCCATCTAGAATCAGAAAATGAACCACACACCCTCTCCCACTTAACTCTCTGGGAAGGTACAACCATTTCATACCTTTCTCTCAATAATGTTGTATATATTCGTGAAGGGAGCCCCCTCCCTTTTTCCAAAGACATAATTCTATCAATTCCCTCATTCCCCATAATCAAAAAAACCTCTTTATTATGTGTTTTGGGAAATGCGTGTTTTAACTGTGAATAACTAAATCTATTTTGCCAAACCTCATCACACCCTACAAAAATGTCCTCCCTTCTCCTGAGAAGACCCTGTTCAAAAAAGCACTGCACTTTACTAAGGCCACGCTCCTTCCAAAATTTTTGGTTAGACAACTCCTCAAACTCTGGAAAGTTAATATTATTCCATAGCTCTGTGCAGGTTAAACTACCTCTTATTTTACACACTTTCCTAACTTCCTGCCATAATTTATGTGTCAATATACCAAAAAAATCTATACCCTTTGAGAGCACTCTAACACCCCCTGATTCTAACCTTACAAAAATATCCTTATCTATTTGTTTCATACAATTAGCAGTAAGCCAACCTGAATCCCTATGTGCAATAATAAACGCTATTTGAAAAGCCAAAAAATATAAAAAGAAGTCTGGCAGAGCAAAACCACCTCTTTCAATCCGTGGGCAAAATTGACCATAACGGAGCCTCACCCTCTTTCTACCCCATATAAGTCCATTGAGTAATACCTCTATCCTTCTAAACCACTTAACTGGTATCCAAATTGGTGAGGCTGCCAAAAAAAAATTAATTTGTGGGAGAAGGACCATCTTGATAAGGGCCATCCTCGCTGACATTGATATAGGGAGCCTTGACCAGACTACAAGCTTCTTTGCTATTCTATCTATCAATGGCTTAACATTCTGTTTTACATACAAAGAGGGATCGGCTGCCGCATTTACTCCTAAATACTCAAAGCCTTCCTTCATACCACATACTTTCAGATTACAAAACCCCTCCTTTATCTCTCTATCTGTAACGCCCGGAGTAGTGGATCCACTGGACCGGCACCAGCGATGGCACAAACCTCACCAGGGAGCGGAGTCTAAGGGGCCGCTGGTTTTCACCAGAGCCCGCCGCAAGGCGGGATGGACTTGCTGCGGCAGGCGACCCCCAGGTCGCTACCCCTGGCTTGGTTGCTGGTGTCGGCAGGCGAGGCGTGGCAGGAGCAGTAGGCAGGAGATGGCACTGGCAATGGTCTGCAGGTGAGAGCGCACGTGACAGGCTGAACGCAGGAACAGATGGAGTGACAGGGAAACAGGAACCAGGAACAGGGACTAGGGACCGGGTAACGGACAGGACTCAGGAACAGGAACTTGGGACCAGGTAACGGACAGGACACAGGAACAACAGGGAGCTGGGCCAAACGCTATGGGAAGCATGTAGAGGCTCCAACACTAAGGACAGGGCATGCTGGGATTTATAGGGGAGTGATTGGTGACACTAACCAATTAGGAGCGCACTGCCCCTTTAAATCTGAGACAGCCGGCGCGCGCGCGCGCCCTCGGAGGCGGGGACGCGCGCGCCGGCCGGCACAGACCGCACGGAGGAGAGGTGAGGCGCCCCAGGGGCCGAAGCAGCAGCAGCGCCGGGTCCCTACACAAGGACCCCGGCGGCTGCACGGGACAGGAGGCGGTCGCGGCGGCAACCCGGAACGCGGGAAGCCGCCGCGGCCGTGACAGTACCCCCCCCCTTTGGCCTCCCCCTCTTTCTTGCCTGCAAATGGCACAGGAAGCCACAAAGTCTTTGACATCTTGGGATAGGCTGGGCCACCAGTAGTGGCGAGAGATCCGTTGGCCGGTCCTACGGACTCCAGGGTGCCCGGCCTCCAACGAGGAATGTCCCCACTTCAAAATACCTCTTCGAAGCGCAGGGTGAACATGAGTCTTTCCGGGGGGTACTCTCTGAAGAGTGGAGGTGACGACTGGTACTAGGCGATCAGGCGGTATAACGTGGCAAGGGACTGTGGGTCTGTGGACGAGGACCTTCTGTAAGTTCTTCCGGTGGTGAGAGGACACGACCTTAGTCTTGGGTACGGGGAGAGGGTACACCTCGTCAGAGAAGGCATCCGCCGAGTCTTGGTCTTCTGCCGGTAGGCCGGATAGAGGCTTGGCCGGGACAGGAAATGACATAATACACTTGGTCTGAGGTGACTTGAGACACTGGTGGGAACAGTCCTGACCCCAACTGAGAATCTCCCCGGTTCTCCAGTCCAGCTGAGGGGCATGTTCTTGTAGCCACGGGAGTCCCAGGAGGACCGCGGGGGAAGAATGGGGCAGGACGTAGAAGGATATCTCTTCTTGATGTAAAGGACCCACCTGGAGGACTAAAGATGCGGTCTGGTAGTACACACGGTCGGTAAGAATTTCGCCCGTGACCGAGGAGATAGTCAGGGGCCTGGCTAGTCGGGTCACGGGTAGCCGCCATCTTTGGACCAATGTTGCCGCAATAAAACTGCCTGCTGAGCCAGAATCGAGGAAGGCAGTAGTCTGATGATTTTGTCCTGAGGGAGTCCGGATGGAAACTGGCATAGACAGACTTGGAATGGTGGCATTCGCACCTAGGGACACCTGTCCCACCGGACCTAGGTGCGAGCATCCTCCGGATGTTTGGGGACGTAGGGGACATCCCAGCCGGAAGTGATCGGAACCACCGCAATAGAGACAGAGATTCTGCTCCAGGCGCCGGATTCTTTCATCAGGCGTCAGGTGAGCCCGTTCCACCTGCATAGGAATCTCAGGAGAGGGTTGGGACATCGAAAGGTCAGGATTCTGGAAAACCGGCGCCAGCTGGGGATGGCGACGGGAATGGGTTAGTAAATGTTCATGCCGAACCTCCTCCTCCCTCTCCGAAAAACGAGTATCAACTCGGGTGGCCAGTAGAATGAGTTCGTTCAGGGAGGTAGGCAGGTCTCGGGCAGCGAGCACGTCTCTCACTCGACTAGACAGGCCCTTCTTGAAGGTGGCCAATAGGGCGGCCTCGTTCCAGTCCAATTCAGCTGCCAGGGTGCGGAACTGGATGGCGTAGTCACCAACAGAGGAGCTGCCTTGAGAGAGGTTGAGGAGAGCAGTCTCGGCTGAAGAAGCACGGGCAGGTTCCTCAAAGACGGAGCGAAACTCGAATAGGAAGGCCCGGAGATTGGCAGCAACAGGATCATCACGGTCCCACAGTGGCGTGGCCCAGGCCAGGGCTCTACCTTCTAATAGGCTGATGATGAAAGCCACTTTAGAGCGCTCGGTGGAAAACTGACTACTCAAAAGTTCAATGTGCATGGTGCACTGAGTCAGGAATCCTCTGCACAACTTAGAGTCCCCAGAGTACTTGCTTGGGAGGGCCAGTCGGAGTGAAGAAGCAGCGTCAGGAGATGGTGTGCGCTGGGCAGTAGTCTGCTGCTGTAAGGCGGCAGTGAGTTGCTGGATCTGCTGTGACTGTTTCTGGATTTGTTGAGCCTGTTGCGCGACCACTCTGGCGACGTCACGGAGATCTGGCACCTCGCCGGGATCCATGGTTGGAGCCTACTGTAACGCCCGGAGTAGTGGATCCACTGGACCGGCACCAGCGATGGCACAAACCTCACCAGGGAGCGGAGTCTAAGGGGCCGCTGGTTTTCACCAGAGCCCGCCGCAAGGCGGGATGGACTTGCTGCGGCAGGCGACCCCCAGGTCGCTACCCCTGGCTTGGTTGCTGGTGTCGGCAGGCGAGGCGTGGCAGGAGCAGTAGGCAGGAGATGGCACTGGCAATGGTCTGCAGGTGAGAGCGCACGTGACAGGCTGAACGCAGGAACAGATGGAGTGACAGGGAAACAGGAACCAGGAACAGGGACTAGGGACCGGGTAACGGACAGGACTCAGGAACAGGGACTTGGGACCAGGTAACGGACAGGACACAGGAACAACAGGGAGCTGGGCCAAACGCTATGGGAAGCATGTAGAGGCTCCAACACTAAGGACAGGGCATGCTGGGATTTATAGGGGAGTGATTGGTGACACTAACCAATTAGGAGCGCACTGCCCCTTTAAATCTGAGACAGCCGGCGCGCGCGCGCCCTAGGAGGCGGGGACGCGCGCGCCGGCCGGCACAGACCGCACGGAGGAGAGGTGAGGCGCCCCAGGGGCCGAAGCAGCAGCAGCGCCGGGTCCCTACACAAGGACCCCGGCGGCTGCACGGGACAGGAGGCGGTCGCATCGGCAACCCGGAACGCGGGAAGCCGCCGCGGCCGTGACACTATCCAACGGCATAACAAACGATTTGTTCCAATTGATCGCCAACCCCATAGGACTGCCCAAGATTCCAAAATCATCTATTATACCTGGAAGATTCAATTCAGGGTTGATGATGAAAAGGAGCAAATCATCTGCATACATAAGAATCTTCTCCTTATCACCTTTTAGTCCAAAACCTTTAAATTTTCCACAGGACCACATCCACTCTGCTAAAGGCTCAATGTAGAGAGCAAATAACATAGGGGACAGCGGACAACCCTGCCGGGTGCCTCTGTGTATACTAAATTGAGGGGACATCGTCCCATTAATAAGAATTCTACCCAGGGGTTGCCTGTACAACAATTGAAACCACTCTATGAATTTAACACCATGCCCAAAATGTTCCAGAGTCTTCCATAAATATGGCCACTCTACCTGGTCGAATGCTTTACAGGCGTCCAGTGCTACAACTGCTCTATCCCCTTCTGCGGCTATTTGCATGTTAATATACATCCTTTTTATATTATTAAATACCGTACGGCCTGGCATAAAACCATTTTGATCTTCCGAGATCAGGTCCTCTATAACATTTGACAACCTCCTAGCTATCAATTTAGAAAAAAGTTAAATGTTAAAGTAAAATGTTAAGTAAAACTTGAGAAAGGCCACCCCATACTTGGCGGCCGAAACGCGTCGTGATTTTAATAAATACCCCTTCCATGAAACAACCGCTTTAATCTGTGGTTTACTGGACACCTGCGCCCTATACAAGCCGGGACTCCACATGGTCCTAAAGCCTGCTGTGGCTGGCATACCTCATCATTGATTGTACGACTCCCTTGGACGTACCCCGGCAGGAGCTGCGGTGTTCTATCTACCATGCCTGATATAGAGTTGTGCCTATAATCCAGCACAACTCTACTAGGTGAGTGCAACACTCTCTTTCCCTGTGCTTGCTACTCTTGTCATCTTTTATTGCACCAGGAGGCGCCCCCACTCCTTCCCCTCTTCTCTCCTCTCTATAAATGTAACTGTATTATAGTTTGTCAACTAATAGATATATATTACTTTTCATTTTAATACCTAAGCAGCATTAATGGAAAAATAATAATTATAAATTAACCTATAACCCATATTTAAAACATAAAATTTAAATAAAAAAGGGCAAATTTTTATTCCCGTTTCTTAGCAAATGTGTTAATGGAGTAGTGGGAGGAGCTTGTAATCTATTCCCCCAAGACTCCATTTCTATCCAACATTATCTGATATAGGCAGTACATTAATGAGTTCTTGTTAATATGTGATAACAATGTAGCACCCAATCTTAATTTTGTAACATATATGAACATTAATGATTTAATCTAAAATTTACCAGTCATGGATGTTACATTAACCCCTAGCTGCACCAGGACGCTACTGAACGTCCTGGTGCCACAAGGGGCGTTCAGAGAGGGGTCGCACAGCGACCCTGCTATGAACTGCCACGATTCTGGGGGCTATATGCAGCCTGGGACCGTGGCTATTAGCGGGCACGGTCTGAACGCCGTGCCCGCTAATTAAGTATTTAGTTCCAGCTGTCAAAATTGACTTGCTGTCCCTCATACCTGGTGGTCTAGTGTGGGGATCGGCTCACCGCCACACGATCACGGGGGGCAATCCCTGCATCTGCTTTGGGCTGGGGTCTGCGCAGTAATGGCCCTGATCCCGGCTCGGCATTCTATTGCTTTCAGTTGCAGCAGCCGAAAGCAATAGAGCACAGATCTCATTGATCTATGCAGCATCTCTCAATGAGAGATCAGAGCAGTCATACTAGAAGTCCCCCATAGGGACTTCTAGTATGTGTGTAAAAAATATATATATATATTTATGCAAAATCCCCTCCCCTAATAAAAGTAAGAAAAACCCCTGATTCCCAATTTTATAAATAAAAATAAATAAACAAATAAACAAACATATTTGGTATCACCGCGTGTAACGCCTGGAGTCGTGGATCCACTGAACCATCACTAGCGATGGCACTAACCTCACCAGGGAGCGGAGTCTAAGGGGCTGCTGGTTTTCACCAGAGCCCGCTGCAAGGTGGGATGGACTTGCTGCGGCAGGCGACCCCCAGGTCGCTACCTCTGGCTTGGTTGCTAGTGACGGCAGGCGAGGCGTGGCAGGAGCAGTAGGCAGGAGATAGTGCAGGCAGAGGTCTGTAGGCGTAATCGCAGGTGGCAGACAGTACTCAGGAAACAACGGGTAAAGCAGCGGACAGGAGCTAGGGACCAGGACAGCGGACAGGAACTAGGAACAAGGACTGAGGTCAGGAACAACAGGGAGCTGGGACAAACGCTGTGGGAAGAATGTAGAGGCTCCAACACGAAGGACAGGGCATGCTGGGATTTATAGGGAGTGATTAGTGCAACTTCCAATTAGAGGCGGACTAGCCCTTTAAATCTGAGACAGCCGGCGTGCGCGTGCCCTAGGAGGTGGGGCCGGCACAGACGGATACAGGAGTGGGGCGAGGTAAGGCGCCCCCCCGGGCCGAACAGGTAGCAGCGCCGGGTCCCTGCACATGGACCCCAGCGGCTGCATGGGACAGAGAGAGGATACGGCGGCGGCCCGGAGCACGGGACGCTGGTTTTCACCAGAGCCCGCCACAAGGCGGGATGGACTTGCTGCGGCAGGCGACCCCCAGGTCGCTACCCCTGGCTTGGTTGCTAGTGACGGCAGGCGAGGCGTGGCAGGAACAGTAGGCAGGAGATAGTGCAGGCAGAGGTCTGTAGGTGTAATCGCAGGAGGCAGACAGTACTCAGGAACAACAGGAACGCAGCGGACAGGGACTTGGGACCGGGATCAGGAACAAGAACAAGGACTGAGGTCAGGAACAACAGGGAGCTGGGCCAAACGCTATGGGAAGCATGAAGAGGCTCCAACACCTGAGGTGGGGCAGGGCTGGAATTTATAGGAGAGTGTGTGGGCAGCAACCAATTAGGGGCGGACTGCCCCTTTAACTCTGAGAAAGCCGGCACGCGCGCGCCCTAGGAGGCGGGGACGCGTGCTGGCCGGCACAGCGGCGGACAGGAGCGGGGCGAGGTGAGGCGCCCCCAGGGGCCGAAGTGGCAGCAGCGCCGGGTCCCTGCTTGTGGACACCGGCGGCTGCAGGACAGGGTGAGGGGGTGAGGCGGCGGTCCGAATCGCGGGACGCCGCCGCAGCCCTGACACCGCCTGTGTAATCACCGTAATTATTAGATTATCCCATTCCCTATCTTGCACGGTAAACAGCGTAAGCGTAAAAAAATTCCAAAGTGCAAAATTGCGCATTTTTTGTTGCATCAAATCTAAAAAAAAATTTAAATAAAAAGCTATGAAAAAGTTGCATATGCGCAATCAAGGTACCAATAGCAAGAACACATCATGGCGCAAAAAATTACACCACACACAGCCCCATAGACCAAAGGATAAAAGCGCTTTAAGCATGGAAATAGAGAAATTTTAATAAACATATAATTTTTTAAAGTTATAATTTTTTAAAAGTCATCAAATAAAATAAAAGTTATACAAGTTACATATCATTGTAATCATAACAGCTCGAGGAACCCGTATAACAAGTCAGTTTTACCCTACGGCAAATGGCGTAAGAACAACCCCCTACCCCCCCCCACCACCACCCCCCCCCCCACCCCCCCATAAAAAATGTGTTTTGTTTTTTTGTTTGTTTGTTTTTTTCAATTTCACCACACATATATTAAATATGTATTACATCTGCCATTGCAAAGTACAATTAGTGGCGCAAAAAATAAGTGCTCATCTGGGTCTCTAGGTGGAAAAATGCACGCGCTATGGCCTTATATACCGGAGGAAAAAGCGAAAGCACAAAAATGAAAACTGGCTGTGTCCCCTGAGGGTTAATGGACGATCCAAAAACTGGTGAGGTTTACACGTCTTAACCCCTTGGCGACCACCTGCCAGGGGGCTGCACTGTTAAGCGAGCTCAGCAGAACCACCAGCCCCAAAATCAAAAAAGAGTACACTAAGCACTTCTTAGGGGTCTGTATGCAACACCTAATGTCCTCTTTCTGCCAGCAGCCGATCACCACAGTGTGCTCGTTAAAACGTGGTAGCAGCACTGCAAGTCCCAGCCAGCAGTCTGTAGTAATACTATTAAAAAATGCTTTTAAGCCCTGAAAAGGGCTGTTTGTTTGTATTGCTAGTATTCCCTGCCTACTGGAACGCTAAATCCTACACTGACACTCTCCCTGAGAAGCAGCAGCTCTGTCCCTAATCTCTCACAGCATGCGTCCGAAGCGACTACTGCCGGCTGCGCGTTTTATATGGCAGGGTCATCTGATCTGGCCAACCAATCGTTGCTTTCGACATGTATGGGTCCCATATGATCGCAGGATGTACCAAAAAGTCTCCTGCATGTTTATTGGCTGAGAAATAGCGCCAAACTTGATGAGAGAGGATGATGAGATTATGTCGAACATCGCAAGATGCTCGTCCGAGTAACGAGTACCATTGAGTACGCTAATACTCAATCAAGTACCAAGCTCGGACGAACATGCTCGCTCATCACTACATTTTATGTATAAAATCCTTATAAAAAATTATCAATACGTCCGATCTACACAAATGTGATACTATTAAAAACAACCGATTGTGGCACAAAAAATTACGCCCAATACATTCCTGTAGGTGATAAAATAAAAGCGCTATAAGAATCATAATAGGGTCATTGTAATCACACCTATTTGCAGAAAAAAAGTTTTACTGTTAATAACAATAGTAAAACATTACAAAATCTATACAAATTGCATATTTCTGTATTCAGACCATCCTATAGAATAAAGATAAAATGTCAGTTTTACCATAAAGTGTATTATGTAAATACACCCCCCCACACACACACTCCCCCAAAAACACACAACACATTAAATGTGGAATTGCATTTTTTATCTCAGTTTCACCCCTTAAAGGATAGTTTGCTTTTTTTTTTTTTTTTTTTCACATTTATTGTATGGTAGATTGAAAGACAGCATTACAAAGTACACCTGCTCCTGAAAAAAACAAAACCTTACATGGCCCAGTAGATGGAAAAACAAAAGAGTTATGGCTTTTAGAGGGAGAGGAGAAAAAAAGGAGACGCAAAATTGAGAATTGGCCTTGTTCTTAAGGCCATTTTGGGCTCTGTTCTTAAGGGGTTAATAGAAAAAACAAATTCTAGTAATACAATTCTTGTGGTCTCTAGCAATCAACCCAAACATACAATAGAGGCAATGACAAAGGGAAAGTTTATTAACCCTTAGACGACAAGGCAAATTTCTATTTTTGCGTTTTCGTTCTTTCCTCCTTGTGCTTAAAAGGCCATAGCACTTGCATTTTTTCACTGGGAGACCCACATGAGCTCTTACTTTTTTCGACACTAATTGTACTTTGCAATGACCGGTTTAATTTTTTCATAAAGTACACTGCATATCCCGAAAAAAAAAAGCATTTCTTTTATTTGGAGGGTTTTTGTTTTTACGCCGTTCTCTATGGGGTAAAACTGACATGTTATATATAATCCTCAAGTTGTTATGATTACAACAATATGTAACATGTATAACTTTTATTTTATGTGATGGCTTGTAAAAAATTCAAACCATTGTTAACAAATTTATGTTCCTTAAAATCACTCTATTCACATGCTTATAACCAGTAGTGGATTATAATAGGGGCATTTTGGGCAGCAGCCCGGGGCCCTGAGCTCCTGGGGGGCCCATGACCACCCAAAAAGACTTATACTTTCGATGGTGTACTGTCTCCTGGCTACACTTCTTCCATGATTTGCAAAAAATCACTGTTTTTTTATGGCAATTTTGCACAAATCAGGACATCATGACATTATCTATCCTGTACTATGAACGCCAGGCTAGTGCTTCCATAGTTACAGTGGGGTGGGGGGGACCAGGCTTGGTGAAAACCCCGGGCCTATGGTAAAGTTAATCCGCCCCTGCTTATAACGCTTATATTTTTTGGTCTATGGGGCTGTTTGAGGTGTCATTTTTTGTGCCATGATCTTTACTTTCTATTGGTGCCTTGATTGTGCAAATGTGACTTTTTGAACACTTTTTATTACAATTTTTCTGCATTTGAGGCGACCAAAAATGCTCAATTTTGCACTTTGTTTTTTTTTTGTGCTTACGCCGTTTACCGTGCGAGATCAGGAATGTAATTAATTAATAGTTCGGGTGATTACGCACGCGGCAATAAAAAACATTTATTTTTTTATTTTTATTTATAACATGGGGAAAGCGGCGTGATTAGGGATGGTCCGAACCCGCCGAGGTTTGGGTTCGGCTGAACCCGAACGCTCGGCATCGGATTCCCGCTGTCTGCCCGCTCGGGGCAGCGGGCGGATACAGCGGGAGGATACAGCCTATGGCTATGGCTGTATCCCAGTTTTCCAGGCATTCTTCCCGCTGGATCCGCCCCTGCATGGAGCGGGCAGACAGCGGTAATCATTGCGGAGGGTTGCGGAGGGTTCGGGATTCAAACTTTTATTAGGGGAGGGGTCTTTTTTTTATTAATAATGACACTTTTTTTTACTTTTACACTTATACTGGAACCCCCTCTGGGGGACTTCTAGTATAAGTACACTGATCTCTCATTGAGATCTATGCTGTATAGTTATACAGCATAGATCAATGAGATAGGCACTCGATTGCTTCCGGCTGCTGCAACCGGAAAAAATCCAGTGCCAAGCCAGGATCAGCACCATTACGGCACAGACCCCGGCCCGAGCCAGACGTGTGGATCACTGTTCCGGGACAACGTCCCGGGGGGGTGATCCACCAAACTAGACACCAGGGATGGGCTGCAGTAGGTAATCGGATGCAGCTGTCAACTTTGACAGCTGCATCCGATTACTTAATTAAAGGGCACAGCGATCAGACCGTGCCCGCTAATAGCCGCAGTCTCGGGCTACGAGTGGCACGCAGTGCCGCTCTGAACATCCCTAGGTGGCCCAGGACTACAGGTACGCCCAGGGTCACCTAGGGGTTAAGGCTAAATGCATGTGAATAAAACCTAGAGATTATGAGGCAGTTTGTAGGGAAATAGATAAGAGGTTAAGAAAAGGGGATGCAGAACAGGTATTCTGGATAGGGAAAAATGCCCTCTATACTTCTTCTTGTTAAACCCATTAAGGACCCAGCCAAATTTGGCTTTTGCTCTTTTGTTCTTTCCTCCTTGTGTTTTAAAAGCCAAAGCGCTTGCATTTTTTCATCAACAGACCCATATGAGCCCTTATTTTTTGCAACACCAATTGTAACAAACAGTAAATAAAGTGGATACAAGTCAGCTCACCCTTCTACTTGCTGAGGAAACAGTTAATTCAGAAGGGTGCACGTATCCTACGGTGGTCAGCCATTAGTTTAGAAGGCATAGAAAACATGGGTGATGGTATCCATATTAAAATTAGTACAACTCATATTGCTGAACAAGATCAATGCATTTCGGGGGCGTGTCCTGCTGCAGATGGAGTAGGAGGCTAGTGAGAACAGCTCACGCTTACTTCAGCCTAAAAACGTCAAAAACAGTTCATCCCCAGACTATAAACTGGTCTTGAGTTTTGCCAACAGGAACCTGAAGTACTCTGGAGCATGGAAATCCTGATGACAAGGGGAAAACCAAGGTTGAGGAGCCCACAGAGGCTAAGAAAGTTCTTTCCCGATACAGAGCAGGGGCAAGATGGTGGCAGTGAGCAGCCTTACAGTGAGCAACAAGCTAGATGTGAGAGACCCCTTACTGTCACTGCCATCCTCGGACAGCAGCTGTACCTTCAACATGGCAGCTGCAGAAGATGGTGCCATGCAGCACTTCCCTCTATGCTTCTGATGCTGATCCTATTACTGATAGGGTGCATCGCTTACTGAAGCCAAAGAACCTTTCATGTTACCTATCGTGAGATGTGATACCAAGAGTTCACTTTTTCTACATCAAAGAGAGACTAATGATTGCATCCATAAAAGAGATCACAATTTCGTCTCACGTATAATGGTGAGTTAAATCCATATTTCTCAACAACGACACTACACAGTGCTTTTAGTAGTTATAGTGGGTTTTAAACTGTTATCCTTGAATACTAAAGGACTTAATTTCCCGTATAAGAGATATATGTTGTGGAAGGAGGTACATATTCTATTTCTTAGAGACACATTTAAATGACAGTGACCTCTTTAGGTTAAAACATAGGAATTTTAGGAACATACGAACACAAACTCTGCTGCAGCTGTTGTCACAATCGCTATTAGGGACATGGTAGCTGTTTCTAATGTGCAGTGTTTACCAGTGTCAAACTGGCGTACCTTGGGCCCACCAGGGAAATTAATCCTAGGGACCCATCTACATACACCAGATATAACCAGCGCTTAACCTTTCACATTACTATAGCGACTTTGCACAGAGGTGTGTATGTGATCAGCGATGCTAGCTTACTGCTAGTAACCTGTTACAGCACAGCATGCGACTTAATTTCATGGGACTTCTCCTTTCAAGAAACTTAACAAATCTCAGGCAGGCAGGGGAGTGCTGGGACATAATAAAGAAAGTATACTTACCAGTCCATGTGCCCCTGTAGAGCTTTCTTAATGCTATCCGACAGCCACCGACCTCCTGCAGCTGCTTTAGCTGCAATGTCACATACTCTGCTGATGGCTAGCCCCCTTAGCCAATGAGTGACTAGGGAGGGACACTGCTTCAGTTAATGACTGGCTAAGCGGGCAATCCATCAGCCGGTCTGTGACATTGGAGCTTGAGGAGGCGTGGCATACATGGAACCGAGCAAAAAATTACTTCCGGCATCTGTGGCATAGACCTGAGAGCAGCGCTACGGGGGCATGAGGACTGGAAAGTATACTAATCTTCACGGAACCCCTGCCTGCCTGTCATTTCTTGGTTTCACAAGACTTTTCCTTTAAAGAAAATCTGTCTGCTATAGTTCATGTTCCAAACTGGTGACACTGTAAGATGGAGTTAGGTCAAGAAGACACATGGTGCCATAACATAGAAAATTATTTTATTCTCTGACAAAATAGTCAGAGAGGCTTCTCCAAGCTCCTGAACAGCTGCAAACTTGAAAGTCTCCTCTCTCCTCCCTCCCTGCTACATTAACACCTGAAAGCTGAGTCCCCCGCAGGTTTAGGCAGTAGTGTATTAAAATAGGTTCTTTTTGGGCGGTAGCCCGGGGCTCTGAGCTCCTGGGGGGCCCATGGCCACCCAAAATAACTTTCAGTGGTGTATGGTCTCCTGGCTACAGTTCTGTCATGATTTGCAAAAGATCGCTGCTTTTGTACCACAATTTTGCACAGATGAAGGCATCATGATATTATCTATCCTGTACTATGAACACCACGCTAGTGCCGCCATCGCTACAGTGAGGTGGGGGGGCCCAGGCTTGGTGAGCAGCCTGGGGCCTATGGTAAAGTTAACCCCGCCTCTGGGTTTAGGTATGGAAGGGGAAGTTACAAATGAGTGTACGTACATATTACATACGTATACACATTGTACACAAATATAAAATAAATGCACATTACCTATATGTGTATATATATATATATATATATATATATATATATATATATATATATATATATATATATTACACACACACACACACACTCATGATACCTACATACACAAATAATGTAAAAAAAAGTGCATTGCATACATTATGTGCATAGGTAAAACACACATGCACCATACACACAGGGTCACATACATGCTTCATGTCCTCACACAGATTTACTTCTGGTAAAGGAAAGCACTAAGTACAGCTCACATGCTGTCAGATCTGCAGCTCCAGGAGCTGTTCCAAGGTGTAGGCTGCAGACCTTCTTCCTCCCCTCCTCCTTTATCCTGACTGCCAGCAGCTGCACATACAGCAGAAGGAGGCAGCCTGAGAGGAGGAGGTGGGAGAGCGTCCCAGGGGAGAGGAGAGGGGCTGCTCTGATTCTCACACTACATGCTGCTGCCTGTCACTTTGGTAACTCCCTGCCTCTATATAATAAGATCAAAATCCAGGTAACTTTATAGAGGCAGTGATTAACAGGCATGTGAAGCAGTACTGGAGAATTATATGTTGTCCTGGAGTTGCTAAACAGGGAGGCCCACCTACTTCTACCAATGGGTAGGGCCCACCGGGGGATTCTCCTGCTGTCCTGTGGGCCAGTCCAACCCTGCTTATAATGCATTTATGTCTATGGGGCAGTGTAAGGTGTCATTTTTTGAGTCTTGGTCTGTGCTTTCTATCAGTAACTTGCTTCCACATATGCAAATTTTTTGGGGGATTTCATGTGACTAAAAATCTTCCTAAATGGAGGCAAAGTCCCTGACCAGTTCATCCAAGTCAGGTCCCTCTGAGAATGTAGAGGCAGTTAAATCTGAAGAATATATATAAATATATATATATATATATATATATATATATATATATATATATATATATATACACAGAGAGAGAGAGAGAGAGAGAGAGAAGATTCTTGGCTGGCAACCTACAAAGTACAATATCAGTCATTAAAGCGCAACTATAAAATATTTTGACCATTCAGTTTTAGTTAGCTTAGGTCATGGTAAGACTTTTTGCAATACACATTAATAACCTAAAATGAACAGTTTTTTAAATACATAAGGCTAACTATGCCCTTACAGCTCTGTCTGGCTCTGACTTATTTCTGCATTCCTGCTGGACACGCCCCCTCCCTGCAGATCCGTCCTGAGTGTACGGACTCTGACAGGAGGATCAGATAACAGCCCTGACACAGAGAGAAACATAAACAAAACCTCCTCCCCCCCTCACCTTCTAGCAGCACGTCCTCCCCCCTCCCCTCACAGAGGTGACTAAGCAGAGCTGAGGGTGTTGTGTGTGAGGAGCAGCGCAGGGGAAGAGCTGGATGGAGAGACAAGTGTATCCAGTGCCACCATTACTCCAATGTACTGCATGAGGGAGAGTGGGTGAGTCACTGAGGGGAGGACTAGAAGTCCCAGCACAACACAGCTGTAGTCCTTCCATAGTACATATAACACTCACTATCAGATGTCTGCAAAAGGTCCTCCCCCTGTCTGGCTGACATTATCCTACAGTGTTATGAGAGCAGATGACTGTATCTATTCCCACTGTGTGTGATACCATCTGCTGGGGCTCTGTATCTAATCTTATATTGTGATACTGTATGCTGGGACTGTATCTAATCCCACTTTGTGTGATACATCTGCTAAGGTGCTGCTCAGTGAATGGAGGGAGGCAGCCAGGGAGATGAGGGATAGGCCACACCCACATTCAGTCAGCCAGAAGAAAAATTCATTTATTCCTCTGAGCCAAACAACAACATAGCCTTAAAAATGATACAATAATGGGGAGAAAAAAAAATCTATTTAATTTCCATCAGGCGATTCGAACCAGAGAATGAACTGCTGGCAGGTCTCTAGACAAGTGAGTTACCCCTAGACCACAGCTCCAACACGTTACAGAGGAAAGATTCTTTCAGACATAACCTGCCTACAGAGGACTGATCTGCAATCTAACAGCTGAGCAAGCAGGAGGCCAGGCAGCATTGATTATTCCGGAAGAGGGAGGAGGATGCATGACAAGTGTGGTACGAACAGCTGCTCTGTGACAGTAGGAGACATAAGATTGTACATAATCCGCTGCACGGAAAATTACCAAAAAGGCACTTTGCTTACTGGGGGCTGCCAGCTACAGCACACTGTCAGCACCTTAGGTAGTGCCCGGGAGCTGACGGATTCCCTTTAAGGTATGCTTGTCTCTCTAAGGGTGGGTTTTAGTGATGAGCCACCACAACTTGATCGAGTAGCTTTTCAATCAAGTAGTGCACTAATTTGATCGAATATCTGATAATATCTTAAAGTGACTGTACCACCAGGCCCAGGCTGAAGCACTGGAGGTGGGCCGACCCACCCTTAGTGGGAGGAAACCCTGCCCCTCTATGATAGGGTTCCATTGATTCTAAGGGAGTCACGTCATGGAGGGGCTGGGGCTTCTTACAAATCGGGGTGGGTCGGCCCGCCTCCAGTGCTTCAACCTGGGCCTGGTGTTAAAGTCACTTTAAGTGCAGTCCCAGCATTGTGATACTGTATGCTGGGACTGTATCTAATCCCACTTTGTGTGATACATCTGCTGAGGTGCTGCTCAGTGAATGGAGGGAGGCAGCCAGGGAGATGAGGGATAGGCCACACCCACATTCAGTCAGCCAGAAGAAAAATTCATTTATTCCTCTGAGCCAAACAACTGGGGATATCTCAGCGAGCGTATATGCTATCAGCGCAGTTTAGGGCTCTTTTTAAAAGGTAACACGAGGGCTTTTTATTTGAGGAATTATAGTTGCGCTTTAAGTATTGTCTACAATAGTGTTTTATTCTTATAAATAATTCTCAGTTTGCTTTAAAGGGAATCCATCAGCTCCAGGGACTACCTAAGGTGCTGACAGTGTGCTGTAGTTGGCAGTCCCCTGGAGAGCATTTTTGTGCCTTTTTGGTAATTTTCCGTGCAGCGTATTATGTACGATCGTCTGTCTCCTACTGTCACAGAGCGGTTGTTCGTGCCACACTTGTCATGCATCCTCCTGCCTTTTCATGAATAATCAATGCTGCCTGGCCTCCTGCTCGCTCAGCTGTTAGATTGCAGATCAGTCCTCTGTAGGCAGGTTAAGTCTGAAAGAATGTTTCCTCCCTAATGTGTTGGAGCTGTGGTCTAGGGGTAACTCACTTGTTTGGGGACCTGCCAGCAGTTCAAATCCCATGATGGAAATTAAATAGATGTCTTTTTTAAGACACAGAAGCTGCACTTGTGTCATCCTGCGATTCCTGACCAGTGATAGCCAAGGACCCACCGCAACTGTTATGATCCTATAAGCCGTTATCCAAAAGGACCTGGGCATTGAGGAATCAATGACCCATGGCCATGAAAGGGTTAAAGAAATGTTTAATAAATAATATGTAACTAATTATGTGTTCAAAAAATCTTGTTAAATCCAAGCCTCTGGCTTTTTCCAAAACATTCATACATGAACACTCGTTTAATACTGTATAATATATACCCCATCAAGAACCCTTCCTATAGGTTTAAACAATTGAAGAAACCACAAGAGCTGTTAAAACATCACACAAAAAATACCCTATCAGGAACCATTGTACTAGCTTTAAGTACCCTTGTGATATCTTAAGAACCCCAAAAAGAGTTATTGTCCAGTTACCATGCATGTCCGGAAAAATGGGAAACAAATGATAATATTGCTTGGCACAAGTGCTAGGAATAGAACCCCACAGCTGTGGTAAAGGAGAAGATTTAAAGATTGGGTTATTTAAATGTATCCAAATTGACTATGGGTATTTGTTATAGGATTATACTATTCATTTGATATAAGGGGAAAAATTACTTGATATTTTAAAAAACTTACCTCTGATGGGTGAATATTTTATTTGGAACTTATTTTGCAAACCCCAGGAACTATTGTATATCTCGAAGTCTAATGGGGTGTGGCCACTGAAGAAGTGCTGAAAGTTTTGGAGGGCTCCACAAAGATAGTCAAACAACTCAGTGATCAGTGGCATAGAATACTGTAACGTTGTTGAGGCCTCAGTTGTCAATGCAATGCAAAAGAGAGCCGTCCTTCTTCTGGACAAAGAAGAAACCGATGCCTGATGGTGAGGTGGACTTGCAGATGGTTAGAGTTTTGGCAAGTCAGACCCCAGGGAATTGCCTCTCCTTCACCAGGAATGCAGCAATGAAGTTGCCTGCAGAGCCAGAGACTAGGAAAGCAGTTGACTGGAAACGCCATCCCTATTTGGGCTGAGACTGACACCGAGAGGAAACATTCACACCTAGGGAAGCCTCTCCTATCCGACCTAAATGTGAGAGTGTGGACATTGAGGGCAGTTCAGGTGTCTGGAACAATAGAGGCACAGGTTCTGCTCCCAATGGTGAGTTATATTCTCAGGTGTCATAAAAAATCTCTCCATCTGCATGGGCTCCTCAGATGCTGGCGGGGACACAGTCGCGAGCGGCCACCGGAATGCTGGCATCAGCCTGAAGCAAGGAAGGAACAACAACTCACATTCTTGTCAGACCTCCTCCTCTCTCTTAAAGATCCATCCATGTGGCCAGATGGGTGACGTCATTCAAGGAGGTTAGGAGGTTCCCGATGGAAAGCACGTCCTTCACTTGACTGGAAGCAGAATTGTACCACATACTGTCCTACAGAAGAGTTCCCTTGACATAAGTTGAGGAGGGTGGTCTCTCCTGAAGACGGTTGTGCTGGCTCCTTGAAACTCACTCCAGAACTCAAAAAGGAGGCCTGGGGACCAGATCACCCAGATCCCAAAGTGGTGTAGCCTAGGCAAACTCCCCCCCCCATGACAAAAGCCACCTTGGAATGCTTCATTTTGAACTGGCTTGCCAAGAGCTCGATTTGCATGCACACTGGGAGACAAACCCTCTGCACAACTTAGGATCTCCACCATACTTGCTCACAATGCTAAGTGCAGGTTCGGACCCAGGGGAGCTGCTACCAGTAACTTAGGAGATGAAGCTGTAGATGGGCCTTTTGAGCTGTATGGAGCTTCTGCAACATGGCAGCCAACTGTTGCATCTGTTGCGGCTGCTGTGTGATCTGTTGGTTCTGCTGGGCGACGATTCTGGAGATCTAGTGGATGTCTGGCACCTTGCTGGGTAACTACTGTAAGTAAAGGTGTACTGCTCCTCTAAATTTGTGAATGCTGCTGCATGCATGCTGGCCAGGAGAATACAGTGCTGGAGCGTGGAGCGGTGAGGCGTCCCAGGGGAGCAAAGAGGAGATGCCACCGGGCTCAGGCATGTGGGTTCCACCGTATGCATGGGGAAAGGAGCTAGGAGAGCAGGTGCGGTGGCCCTTTTACTACCTGTTGTTGTTTGGAACACCTGGCTGTATAATTCCTTCACCACCAGTTTGTCAATCTCCAGGCTCAGGTTCACATTGTAGATGATTGCACTGTTCTTAGTTGGTCCGTTATGGCTGACCAACAGAGTGGCTTCCTCAAATGATACCAGCAATTGGAAGATATTACGCATCATCTGCCAATCGGTGACCTGGAAATTGAAGTTCTTTATGAAGCTCCCTGAATGTGTAATGAAGAAGTCAGAGACTGCTTATCTCTGTTCGCACAGCCAATCCAACATGTGGAGGGAAGAGTTCCACCATGACAACACATTAGTCAATGTTCTTGCAGTTTACAGTTGCATTGGATCTTGGGGAGGTTGTTCCATGCCACGTACAAATGGGTACATAGTTTCTTCATACACCACCAATCCCTCAGGCTAATTGCCTGGGGAAAAACACCCCCTTTAATGGGACCAAACTAAAATATAACTTTTAATCTTATATACAAATAAAATGTATGTCAACTGGTAGAAAAAAAGTATTAAAAACACAACAGTCGAACTGCTACCAAATAAACCATATGCAGTATAACCAGACCAGGTCTATGTCACTGAATATAGTAGAGCCATGTGCTGTTGCCATTATAGTATCTATAGGATTAACTGTCAGCACCAGAGCGCAGCTCCAGTGCTGACAGTTGTAGCGGGTCCCGGCTATCAATGACAGATGGCAACCGCTGCAGATGACACAGGCACAGCTTCTGTGCCTGTGTCATTCTGGATAGTAAATTAATGTTGTTGCTTGCAGCTTCGAGCATAGGTTGCAGTGATGTTAATTTACTGTGCAGCGACAGGAGGGGTTTAACTTTGCTGTGCCATGGTATACAGGTGCAGCATGTGGCTTTAAAGAATAAGAGAATTCTGCTGACTTTTAATCATTTTTTGGAACATCCACTGCTTCTTGTTAAATATGTTGTTGCCCACATATAATCAAGAAAATTGCTCAGGGCTTTTGGATGTCAATTGTGCTAAAAGCACTATAAGCCTCAGTGTCTGATAAGCACATCTTGATCTTTACAACAGTAAATGTTTGTCATAAGCTTTCTGAAGAATCAATTAAATGTTTTCTGCAGGGTATTACATGGTACATGGTAGTGTTTTTCTACTTAGGCTAGGTTCACACTGCGTTTCCAGCATCCGTTTAACGGATCCGTTTTTTTTAACGTCCAGAAAAATAGGGTCAGCAACGTTTTTTGGTCCGTTTTGGTCCGCCAAAAAAAACGGATCCGTTTTTTTTTTATAATGGAAGTCAATGGAAAAACGGATGCACACAAATAAATCAGTTTCTTGCAATCCGTTTTTCATGCGTTTTTTGCAAAAAACGGATGCGTTAAACGGATGCTGAAAACGCAGTGTGAACCTAGCCTTAGCATTATATTACCAAAACAATACTAAATAATCTACTAAAGGGGATATATATATAATATATATGTATATATATATATATATATATATATATATATATATATATATATATATATATACATATTTGCACCACCCCCACTTGCTGGACTGATGGTTGTTGACATGGTTTGAAGAGTCTTTTATTGCTTTAGTGGTTATTGCTGTAGATCTTAAATTTGAATTCATCAGTCTAAAAACCCTCACTTCTAATCTTGAAAGTTCAATTTATGTGTTTCAGTAAACATTTATTTGTCTTTTTGCTTTTCTCAGTAATAGCTTCTTGACAGCTACATATGCTTTGACACCAAAAGCATTTATTTGTCATCTGTTTGACAATTTTTTTCCGATATTTGCCCTTTCACATTTAAATTGGATACATTTTTGTAAATAGTGATATGATAAAATGTTAATGTTATGTTTTATAAATTTTTTAAAATGTAAATAAAATAAAAAAATAAGCAGCATAACTTAAAACCCCTAGATGACCCATGCTGAACATGTCATCCCCGTAAAACATTATCAGCTTCTTAGGCACTATAAAGCGACTTCAGAAGCTGAGCTCAATTCATAATGGGTGAGGATTGCCTGCTATCAACAGCCAGGTCCTCACCGCTAACCCCTTAAGGACCACACCAATTATCTTTTTTGTACTTTTAGCTTATTCTACAGACCCATATGGGCTGATTTGTACTTTGCAATGACAGACTTTTTTTCTCATTGTAAAGGGTTTGAATTATTGGAGAGACGATCAACACTGAAGAAGGCAAACAGTATAATTTGCTGAAACATGTTGGTCTTTGAGCCTCTACAGGGATCCGTAGAAGGAGAGAGTGATGGCACTTGGTCCATGAACTCAGAACAGGTATACCGGCACGTGTTGGTGTTTTTTTTGGGGGGAGAGCGACTGGCCGGGGCGTCGCTATGACGGCATACTGGAGATACTTTTATTCTCTGGAAAGGACTTTATATTTACCACATCCAAGACACCACTTCAAAGGTGAATAGAAGGGCAAAGTCTCAGGATTGTTGTTTCTGCATTACATATAGAATGGGAGGATTCCAACCATATCTCTTACAGACTCCAAACAGATAATTCACAACACTTTGCATAGTGTGGTATTCTCTCAGGAGTAGGGGGATTTGTTTAGTGTTGTGGTTTCTGCACTTTGCATTCTGTTTTGCTTTTAGCCACTTTATAACCGGGGGAGATATGGGTTATTCTCCATCAATAGCTGCATAGTATTACAGGCCTGGTGACAAATGCTTTTATTAGGATTTTATCCAACACAGTTGTCCTTGCACATTTTCTGCTTTTAAAAAATGAATATCTTTAAAAAAAAACACAACACTAAATGTGTTTAGAATTTTTGTTGGTTCATTGCTTGCATATACTGTATATGCAACTTTTTGATAATTTTTTATTTCAATTTTTCTTTATTTGATGTGACCAAATATCTGCATTTTAGCACTTTGCCTTTTTTGCGCTTACACCTTTCAAAATGTAAGATCATTAATGTGATAATTTAATAGTTTAGGTAATTCTGAATGTGGCAATTTTTAAATGGGAGAAGGTGGTGATTTAAACTTTTATTAGGAGAGGGTTTATTTTTTTTTTCATTGTAATTTGTAGTCCACCTAGGGGACTTCTATGAGCAATGTACTGATAACTCATAGAGATCATTGCAGTATAAACAGTTTTGCTCAAAAGTTTACATACACCATCTTTTTTCATAGAATATGAGTGATAACACAAAAGCTTTTTTCCCACTCATGGTTAGTCGTTAGGTGAAGCCATTTATTGTCAAACTACTGTGTTTTCTCTTTTTAAATCATAATGACAACTAAAAACATTCAAGTTACCCTGATCAAAAGTTCATATACCCCAGTTCTTAATACTGTGTATTGCCCCCTCTAACATCAATGACAGCTTGAAGTCTTTTGTGGTAGTTGTGGATGAGGCTCTTTATTTTCTCAGATGGTAAAGCTGACCCTTCTTGGCAAAAAAATTCCAGTTCCTGTAAATTCTTGCATACAGTCTTGCATTACCTGTGTGAGATCTCCCCAGAGTGGCTTAGTGATATTGAGGTTAGGAGACTGAGTTGATCACTCCAAAACCGTCACTTTGTTCTAATATCCAAAGAATTGATCATGCCAGTCAGGAATGTTCAAACTGTAATTACAAATGGAAATTAAGGGGCACTGTAAAAAAAAGCATGTCATGTAGACCAACAAAAATTTCAGCCACCACTGCCAGAAAAATTATTCAGGATGCCAAGAAAAACCCACCTAACATCAGCTAAAATACAGGACTGAAAAATAGCAGTGTGGCTGATTCAAGATGCACAATAAGGAGATACTTGAAAAAAAATGGGCTGCATGGTTGAGTCACTAGAATAAAGGCATTACTGCACAAATGCCACAAAGTATCTTGCCTACAATAAGCTAAACAGCACAGAGACAAGCATCTACACTTCTGTCACAAGATCATTTGGAGTGATGTGACAAAAATCTAACTTCAATCTCAAAAACATTTCCTGAACCGCTCTTTTCTCACCCCTGACTCCACAAAACTGCTGGTAAATGCTAGTTTGGACTATTTTAACATCCTCCTCTCTGGTCTTCCATTAAATACCCTTGCTCCTCTCCAGTCTGCTGCCTGACCTATCCCCCTTTTCTCTTCCTTTGCCTCAGCATCTCCCCTCTGCCAATCCCTTCACTGGCTCCCCATTGTCCAGTGTATTCTTTTTAACCCCCTTCCCGCATCAGAACGTAACTGTACATCCTGATACGGGAGGGGGTTAAAAGAGAGCCGTGCGGGAATCTAAACCACCAATATCCCAGCTGCTCTCTATAGCCCGGAATCGCGGCTGATCCTTGCTCAGCAATCAATGAGTCTTGAGTCTTTGGCTCGTGGTTCAGGGTTCACTGTCTATTTCCACCCCATTTCATTCCTGGCCGAACTCTACCTGTTGTTGTTACATTCCTCAGGCATGATACTTTTTACATGCGCAAGACATCATGGAAGGTCTTTAGCTATGCAAGTATGTTGCTCCTGTGGAAGCCAGCTTCTTCTTGCACCAATCTCAAAATAAATGCACAGTTCTTGCAGTAAGAAAGCAGTCTGCTGTTATCAGAGCTTTTAAGAGCAGTTAATTATTATATGTTGGTGTAAAATTAAAGCAACTTGTAGGAAAAAAACAGACATTTTGAATTTTGAATTCTCCTACCAAAAAGAGCAATATTGATTATTTAGAAGAAGGCATGGTGAGAAATATTCATGAGTTGTTACAATAGCTTCACTTGAGACAGACATGTTTGTTCATTATTAACTACCGTTTGAACTTTGAAAAGAACAGTTATTCAGATAATGAAAGAGCATCACAGAGAGCTAATCTCAGCAATGTACATTAGGGAGCTAACAGTGTAGCTTCTCGTTTCATTCACATTAGCTTAAGCTTTTGCAGTATTTTTTTTAACCTACTGAAAATGTTCTTCTTGATAGGAGGAAATTTTATTTTTGTTATTTTTACATTAATAAAAAGTTTTAAATAAACAGACATACTGTCCATAAAACCATGCATGCACTTTTATACATTTTCTAGATATGCTGAATATCTCTCCTGAACTATTTAATTAATCTCAACAAAAAATAACACCCCCCCCCCCCAAGTAGCAACTTTCTATATGTAATTTATTGTTCCTAAAATTTACATTTATCATTGTTGCTCTTTTTTTGCATTTATCACAATTGCTCTGTGACATCTCTGCTTCGTAAACTGTGGATGTCACTTATTTTTTGCCATTTATTTTTTATTGGTTCTATTAATGAATGAATACATAGCCAGCTTGGTGTTACTAGTTGGGAATGTGATATTTATTAAGGTTGGTGTACTGAAACACCTGTCTTAAAATAGAGACAGTTCTGACATCCAGGATGCCATGGTTTCTATCATTAACCAATCAGCCCAAACATGATCAAAGTATACCAGGTGGATGAGATGGCAGATGAGGTCCTAGTGCAGTCTAGTAAGTCTGCTATCAGGAGCTAGAAATGGCTAGGCCCCTGTAACGCCTGGAGTCGTGGATCCACTGAACCACTGTAGCAACTTTCTATATTTCATTTATTGTTCCTAAAATTTACATTTATCATTGTTGCCCCTTTTTTTTGCATTTATCACAATTGCTCTGTGACATCTCTGCTTCATAAACTGTGGATGTCACTTATTTTTTGTCATTTATTTTTTATTGGTTCTATTAATGAATGAATACATAGCCAGCTTGGTGTTACTAGTTGGGAATGTGATATTTATTAAGGTTGGTGTACTGAAACACCCGTCTTAAAATAGAGACAGTTCTGACATCCAAGATGCCACGGTTTCTATCATTAACAAATCAGCCCAAACATGATCAAAGTATACCAGGTGGATGAGATGGCAGATGAGGTCCTAGTGCAGTCTAGTAAGTCTGCTATCAGGAGCTAGAAATGGCTAGGCCCCTGTAACGCCTGGAGTCGTGGATCCACTGAACCACTGTAGCAACTTTCTATATTTCATTTATTGTTCCTAAAATTTACATTTATCATTGTTGCCCCTTTTTTTTGCATTTATCACAATTGCTCTGTGACATCTCTGCTTCATAAACTGTGGATGTCACTTATTTTTTGCCATTTTTTTTTTATTGGTTCTATTAATGAATGAATAAATAGCCAGCTGGGCCCCTGTAACGCCTGGAGTTGTGGATCCACTGAACCGTCAATAGCGATGGCACTAACCTCACCAGGGAGCGGAGTCTAAGGGGCCACTGGTTTTCACCAGAGCCCGCCGCAAGGCAGGATGGACTTGCTGCAGCAGGCGACCCCCAGGTTGCTACCCCTGGCTTGGTTGCTAGTGACGGCAGGCGAGGCGTGGCAGGAACAGTAGGCAGGAGGCACAAACGGAGACAGGAGCGGGGCGAGGTAAATCAACCCCCGGGGCTGAACAGGTAGCAGCGCCGGGTCCCTGCACATGGACCCCGGTGGCTGTATGGGGCAGAGAGAGGTCACGGCGGCGACCCAGAGCACGGGACGCGGCAGCGGCCATGTCAGTACCCCCCCCCCTCTTTGGCCTCCCCCTCTTTCTTGCCTGCAGGAACCTCTTGATGAGATCTTGGTCTCGGGTTCCTAGGACCTCTCCACAGGACCAAATCCTCTCCAGTCCACTAGGAAGAACCGTCTTCCTCTGACAGTTTTCATGGCCAGAGTGTCTTTAACAATGTAGACGTCATCCGAGATGGCTTGTGGAGCAGCGAACGAAGACAATTCCTCCACGGCTGGGACCTCGGAGGATGGAGAGAGAGGCAGAGGAGGACGAGGGTGACGCCCATAGACCACATAGAAGGGTGACTTGCCTGTGGAACTCGAGTCCAGATGGTTGTAGGAGAACTCTGCCCATGGAAGCAGACTGGACCAGTTGTCCTGGCGAGCAGAGACAAAGTGTCGTAGATAATTGCCAAGGACTTGATTGACCCTTTCCACTTGCCCGTTGGTCTGGGGATGATAGGCTGACGAGAAGTCCAGCTTCACTTGGAGTTGTGAACAGAGAGCACGCCAGTATCTGGAGACAAATTGTGAGCCTCTGTCTGACACAATATGAAGAGGAAGGCAATGTAGGCGGAAGATATGCTGAATGAACAACTGGGCCAGGCGAGGAGCGGATGGTAGTCCAGGAAGAGCCACGAAGTGAGACATTTTGGAGAAGCGGTCTGTAACAACCCAAATGACAGTGTTACCCGCAGATGGAGGCAAGTCTGTGACAAAGTCCATGCCTATATGGCACCAGGGACGGTCTGGAACTGGCAAGGGCTGAAGTAGGCCGGCAGGTCTTAGACGGGAGGACTTGTTCCTGGCACAGATGGTACAGGAAGCCACAAAGTCCTTGACATCTTGGAGTAGGCTGGGCCACCAGTAGTGGCGGGAGATCAGTTGCCCGGTCTTTTGAGCTCCCGGATGCCCGGCCACCACAGAGGAATGACCCCACTTCAATCGTCTTCGAAGTGCAGGTCGCACATAGGTCTTTCTGGGAGGCACTCTATGAAGAGTAGAGGTGGCGACTGGCACTAGGCGATCGGGAGGTATAATGTGGCGAGGGGATTCCTCTTGCCCCATAACATCAGATGCTCGGGAAAGTGCATCGGCTTTCACATTCTTCTCAGCCGGGTGGAAATGAAAGACAAAGTTGAATCGTGAGAAGAAGAGCGACCACCTGGCCTGCCGGGGATTGAGGCATTGGGCCGATTGGAGGTAGAGAAGGTTCTCGTGGTCCGTTTAGATGTTGCATCCGGGCCTAGCCCCCTCTAGGAGATGACGCCACTCCTCCAGTGCTAATTTAATCGCCAAGAGTTCTCGGTCACCAATAGTATAGTTCCTCTCGGCAGGGGAGAAAGTCTTTGAGAAGAACCTGCAGGTTCTGGTCTTGCCTGATGCCTTTGCGAGAGGACGGCTCCAGCGCCCACTGAAGATGCATCAACCTCAAGTGAAAACAGCTTGGTGGCATCCGCGCGGACTAGAGCAGGAGCAGAGGCAAAGGCAGACTTTAGGCTACTGAAGGCTTGCTCGGCCTCAGGTGGCCAATGCCTGGGATCCGCCTTCTTCTTAGTGAGAGCCACGATGGGTGCGACCAGGGTGGAGAAATGTGGGATGAACTGCCGATAGTAGTTGGCAAATCCTAGGAGGCATTAGATAGCTCTGAGACCCACAGGACGTGGCCACTGGAGAACAGCTGAGAGTTTGGCAGGATCCATTTGTAGACCCCAATCGGAGACAATATACCCAAGAAACGGAAGGCTGCGCTGATGAAAAACGCACTTCTCCAGCTTGGCGTACAAATGATTGGCCTGTAGTCTTCGTAGGACCTGACGTACTTGTGTCACATGAGTCTGCTGGTCAGGGGAGAAGACCAGAATGTCGTCTAGATGGACGATGACGCACACATAAAGGAGGTCACGGAATATGTCGTTGACGAATTCCTGGAAGACCGCTGGGGCATTGCATAGGCCGAATGGCATGACCAGGTATTCGTAGTGCCCATCTCTGGTGTTAAAAGCGGTCTTCCATTCGTCTCCTTCACGAATACGGATTAAATTGTACGCTCCCCTGAGATCCAGCTTAGAGAAGATCTTGGGGGGGCGTGGTTTGCCGCTGAAGGGAGCAGACGCACACCTCCAGAGCTCCTGTACACCGGGCAACCTAACAACGATTTTAAAGCGAACCTGGACTTTATTTTCACTTTGGGGGAAACCCGATCTCCCTTGATCTCCCCTAGCAGAGATGACCACCTCGAGGAAAGCCACAGCAGCCGCCAAACGGAGAATTCTCTCGTCCTTGTCGTCGGCCAGAATACATCAAGATGGCGCCGGCGCTCACTTGAACAAGCTGAGACACCGACTTTTCTTAGATGACGAAGCAACGCACCATGCTCTTCCGACACCTGATGTACCACCCTGTCATCAGAGACATATCTCGGGTGAGCAGGCAACCCCTTTTCGCCCGAAAAGGAGGAATCGGAAGCGGAGGGGTGCTGGTAACAATGATACTTGTCGGCACACCAGCAGCAGCGGCAGCAATCTTCTTTATCACCATATGCCGCACCCTTCCCGTTGCCTCCTTTTTCACCGCTTGGAGATGACAACTGCCATAAATCATTGTCTGACTTATGCTTGCCAGCGCTTTTTTCAGATGTTGTGGATGCACCTTCCTACCCTTCATTAGCCTCCTCACCTAACGCTGACTCTCAAGCAGCTGGTCAACAGATAACAATGCCTACAATGTCCTCCACACAAGGGTCCCCTGCATACTTGACCCTTTGGATGACATGCTTGGTGAATCGGACCCCTCTATTAAGCCTTCATTAAGACGGATGTTCCTAGCCCTCCGGAACTCTATTAGAGCAGATCTGGACCGTGCTATTTTAACAATCTCGGACTCGTCCCTGAATCAATCTCGTCCCCTGAACTGTCTGATTTTACAAAAGGATTTGTTGAACATATGGTACCATCTATCAAGAAAGGCGACATACTTATTGACTGGGCGCATCGTGTTTCTAAGCCTGATTACATTTCTCCGGAGGCCCCAAGGGATGTTGTTGTAAGGCTACGTCACCTTCAGGTTAAGAATCAATTCTTAGCAACTACCAGAAAACAAACTGCGACCTCTCATAAGTACGCTCACGTCTCGGTTTTTCCAGATCTCTCTGCTCTCACTTTGGCCACACGGAGGCAATTTTCCCCGGTCACCGCTCCCTTGAGAAAGCGTGGGATACCATATAGATGGGGGAAATCGGGTAGTCTCGTTGTCCATCATGACTCCGGCTCTACCTTGCTACCAGATGTGGATGCTGGCCTCCAATTTTTAAAGGACTGCAAATTAATCCACTGGACTGAGGAAGACACGGCGACGTCCTATCACAGAGGTAATGCATCGTACTAAAGACCTCAGAGACACACAGGACTGTGACTTGGCTCGTGTGAAGGATCTCTTATGGCGGAACTTTGACTATATCTCTCAACATTCATCCCCTTCAGCTTAAACCGGACTAACTCCCCCTCCGGTGTGTCGCTGCGTTGATCCCATTACACCGGACCCTCTGCAGCGCTTTGTTCTTCGTGCTTCGCACATTTGTTTATCTGTTTATTATTGCCTAATAGTATGAAGAGTGATATTTATTGTGTATTGGTTTATGCTTATATGTTGTTGCTCATGTTTATTTTTCTATGTATAGGTCAGGCTTTTGCGACTTGCACGTTCCTTGCCAGCTTTCCTAATGCATCTACACAGCATTCTAATGCATCTACATAGCATCCTATTATGTTTAGCTGCTAATATGTCAGCTTACCTTGCTTATAATTTCACTCTTATACCTGCATTATCGTATAGTCTACAACTTTACTATTATACCTGCATTACTGTATTGTATTTTGCTTCATTACACGCATATTATGTTAAAACTTACGCAAAATCTTCAATAAAAATTATTGAAACATTAGAGAAGATCTTGGCTCCACGGAGACGGTCAAATAGTTCGGGGATAAGCGGAAGAGGATATCGGTTCTTGACAGTCACCTTATTTAGGCCCCGGTAGTCTATGCATGGGCGGAGAGAACCGTCCTTCTTCTGCACAAAGAAGAATGCTGCGCCAGCAGGGGACGTGGATTTGCAGATGAAACCCTTCTGTAGGTTCTCCCGGATGTAGGAGGACATGGCCTCAGTCTTGGGTACGGAGAGAGGGTACACCCGACCTCGTGGAGGAGAAGTTCCAGGAAGGAGGTCTATGGGACAATCATACGTCCGGTGAGGGGGTAGAGAGTCCGCCTCTTTGGCAGAAAAGACGTCAGCCAAGTCTTGGTATTCTTCCGGTAGGCCGGGTAGAGGCTTGACGAAGTCAGGTGACGTCATAGAGCACTTGGGCTGAGGAGGCTTCAGACATCGGTTAGGACAGTCCAGACCCCAACTGAGAATCTCCCCGGTTCTCCAGTCTAGCTTAGGGGTATGTAATTGCAGCCAAGGGAGGCCCAGCAGGATGTTGGAAGAGGAATGGCGCAAGACGTAGAAGGAGATCTTCTCCTGATGTACGGCGCCCACCTGGAGGACTAGAGGTGCAGTCTGGTAGAGTACAGCTTCGGTAAGAGTCTTGCCTGTGACCGAGGAGACAGACAGGGATCGGGCTAGCTGGGTCACGGGTAGCCGCCATCTTTGGACCAATGTGGCTGCATTGAAACTGCCTGCAGACCCAGAGTCGATGAAGGCAGTAGTCTGGTGAGTTTGTCCTGAGGGTGTCTGGATGGACACTGGAATAGACAACCTTGGAGAAAGCATTCACACCTAGGGAGGCCTCTCCTACCAGACCTAGGTGCGAGCGTTTCCCTAGGTGCGAGGACGTTGGGGACATCTCTGTTGGAAATGATCAGAGCCACCGCAATAGAGGCAGAGATTCAGCTCCAGTCGACAAGCTCTCTCATCTGACATCAGGCGAGCTCGTTCTACCTGCATGGGAACTTTAGGAGTCGACTGGGGTACTGGAGCAATGGGATTCTGGAAAACCGGTGCCAGCCGGTGATGGCGACGGGGCAGGCTTAGTCGCCGTTCTTGCCGGACCTCCTCCTCTCTCTCGGAAAACCGGTTGTCGACTCTGGTAGCCAGTAGAATGAGATTGTTCAAGGAGGTAGGAAGATCTTGGTCGGAGAGCACGTCTTTCACCCGACTGGACAGGCCCTTCTTGAAGGTGGCTATTAGAGCGGCCTCATTCCAGTCTAATTCTGGTGCGAGGGTGTGAAACTGGATGGCGTAGTCGCCAACGGTGGAACTCCCTTGAGAGAGATTGAGGAGAGCTGTCTCAGCCAAAGACGCGCGGGCAGGTTCCTCAAAGACGGAGCGAAACTCGGCCAGGAAGGTTCGGAGATTGGCAGCAGCAGGGTATCTCGGTCCCAGAGAGCCGTGGCCCAAGCCAGAGCTCTACCCTCCAGTAGGCTGATGATGAAAGCCACTTTAAAGCGCTCGGTGGAAAACTGACTACTTAAAAGTTCAATATGCATGGTGCATTGAGTCAGGAATCCTCTGCACAACTTGGGATCGCCTCCGTATTTACTCGGGAGAGCTAGTCGAAGTCTCGAAGGGGCTGCAGGAGGTGGTGAGCGCTGGGCTGTAGTATGCTGCTGTAAGGCGGCAGTCAGTTGCGCCTGTTTGGCAACCACTCGGGCTACAGCAAGGATATAAGGCACCTCGCCGGGATCCATGGTTGGAGCCTACTGTAACGCCTGGAGTCGTGGATCCACTGAACAGTCACTAGCGATGGCACTAACCTCTCCAGGGAGCGGAGTCTAAGGGGACGCTGGTTTTCACCAGAGCCCGCCGCAAGGCGGGATGGACTTGCTGCGGCAGGCGACCCCCAGGTTGCTACCCCTGGCTACCTGGCATGCTCTGGGCTTGACAAAGTGCACCTGTAGCGCGAAACCGTTGCCTCTCTAGACGTGCCCGCTTGCCATCTTCCCCCTTCCTTGCCTGCACTTTGTGTCCACGAATAAATAGAAGACCCCACTACCTTTGGGTGAGTGCCATACGTTTAGTTCTTTTCACTATTATAGACTGCCTTACCTCTGTGTGCTCCACCCTAGGGGTCTGTTCAGACACGATCTTTTTGCTTATTGCTCATTCATTATGCTGCTATAGCAGTGGTGCCGACCCCTCTCTCTCCTGGACAGTCCTAAACTTATGTTACATGGTTTTGAAAAACATTACCCTGAATATTACCGTCACACTGACCAAATCCTGTATACCAAGACCAATATTACTAGTAATACTAGTATATGAGGGGCAACTATTACCGCCATGACTACTGCCATTACCACCTATTACCATTACCATGTCCTATTTTTTCGAGGTGCGGGTCATGGCACACATCATGTGAATGGCTGCATTCACTTCAATGGCCCCTTAATTGTCCATGGTCGCGGATTAATTTTACGGGGTTTGTGAATGCAACGTAAGGCCAATAATACTAGCAGTACAAGTTTATAAGGGCCACCATATACTGACTAATACCACCACTTCTGCTGAATAAAGACCACTGTACAAAGACCAAATCCACTCATACAGTGACCATATATGAGCTCCACGCAGACTCTGCACACCATAAGTTATTACTGTGCAGTTAGAGCCAATGGGGGAGATTCATCAAAGGGTGTAAAATTTAGACTGGTGCAAACTTGCTTGTTGCTGTGACCAGTTTGCACCAGTCTAAATTTTACACCCTTTGATAAATCTCCCCCAATGAGTCACAAGAGATGTCTTCTTGACTGAATCACAGGGGGCTTCTCCAAATAGAGTTGCTCTGTTTTCCTCTTCCTCTCCATCCAGCCAGGGCCATCATGAGGACTTCTCTCAGTCACATAAGATCTGTCAGACAAACATTTTAGGCTCCTCACTCATGCACCATCATTATCCTCCACATCCTTATTGCCCCATCTGTGCTCTCATATAGTGATTAGCAGGGCCAGTTTTAGGCTAAGTGACGCCCTGGGCAAAATTAAAATTGGGGCCCCAATTAAGTGTACCATGTTTGCTGTAGATTGGATGTAGAGTTTCGTCATTCATTTATACAGCATACTGTAGTTTGCAGTGTGAAATCTGTAGCGCAAAATCTGCAGCAAACGTAGTACATGTAAATGTCCCCTTGAAGATATGTTCACATGGAACAAATTAGCAGCGGATCTCGCGCTGCAGGTTTCTCAGCAAATCTGCTGGGGTACTCGGTATCATTTTAGACTCTGCATATTATGGCCCTGCATTCTGAATATCTGCTGCAAACATGTAGTGACCACCATGTTTAACTAATTAAATGCAAGTAAAAATAAATAATAAAGAGCAACTGCATATCTACCCGCACTCCCTCGGCACGCTCCTCCATGAGTCTCTGGGTCTCTGAATTCAGCCAGTGTGCTGTCCTGCTGCAGCCTGTGATTTGAGACTCAGGCAGGAGCATGGGCAGGTAAGCACGAGCAGGTAAGCATGGGCTGGTTATTATTTTTACTGGCAGATAATTTGTTAAATATGGCCGTCACTACATTCTCAGGCTATGTTCACACTACGTAAAATGGCGGCCGTTGTCCTCGCCGCAAAACTACGGCTGTTGTTTTGAGGTTCACTAATATAGCTGCAATTCAATGGAACTACGGCCTTTGAATGCACACTATGTATCAAATAACGGCCGTTGTTTATACGTCCCCATGAAAAATGAGCATAACGCAAAACTTATATCTGGCAAATAAAACTTGATTTTGATGTAAAAAAAAAATTTGAGTGGTTTCTCAGGCTGGGCGCAGTATTTAAACTAAATGACCTGTTTCAGCCCGCTTAAAAACATGCTAGGAAGCAAAATTAAACAACTGCCGTTATTTTACGTAGTGTGAACATAGCCTCATAGTGGAATGAATATCCGTTCTAAGAATCCAGGGCCATTGACTTAAATGGTACTGTGTATAGCAGCGGATTTACTGAGGAACTTGCAGCGTGAAATCCCCTGTGAACTCGCTACTAGAGATGAGCGAACTTCAAGCATGCTCGAGTCGATCCGAACCCGAACTTTCGGCATTTGATTAGCGGTGGCTGCTGAAGTTGGATAAAGCCCTAAGGCTATGTGGAAATCATGGATATAGTCATTGGCTGTATCCCTGTTTTCCAGACAACCTTAGAGCTTCATCCAAGTTCAGCAGCCCCAGCTAAACAAATACTGAACGTTCGGGTTAGGATCGACTCAAACCCGAACCCGGTTTGCTCATCTCTACTCACTACATGTGAATGCACTCACTGGGTTCACACACAGTATATTTTAGTAAGTATTTGGTCATTATTTTGCAACCTCAACCAGGAGTGGATTGAAAACACAGAAAGGCTCTGTTTACACAATGTTGAAATTGAGTGGATGGCTGCCATATAACAGTAAATAACTGCCATTATTTCAATACAACAGCCGTTCATTTAAAACAACAGCAAATTTTAGCCATTAAATGACGGCCATCCACTCAATTTTAACATTGTGGGAACAGAGCCTTTCTGTGTTTTCAATCCACTCCTGGTTTTGGTTGCAATATGAGGACCACAATACTGACTAAAATATACGTAGTGTGAACCCAGCCTAAAGCATATTCGTTTTACTTTGTACAAAGCAAAAAATAAATAAATCTGCTTTGCTCATCTCTACCTGCATTAGATCGTTTGCTTGGCAGCTGTGCCACATGGCATGCCTGAGTTTTTCTACATACCAAATGTCAAATTGGGCAGAAAAGAGCAGCGCTGCACAGCAATATTGTCACTTATCTAAACCTCTGACATGTCACTGATAGACCTTATAAAATTGTCAGTTATAAGTGGGTGAAGCAGGCAGTTGTGCACTTCACTCCCTGGCTGATTCATTCACTCCACAGACTAGAAATGAGACTTTGCAGCTGGCTAGGGAGTGGCGCACACTACTGTGCACATCACCCGATTATAACTGATGATCGCTATAGGTCTCTGATATGCCACAAGATAAGACAAATGACAGCACCGCTTCGATACCTCAATATCTCAATATATTATAAATATAATACAATATACATTATACAGTCCATATATATGTGTATATATATATATATATATATATATATATATATATATATATATATGTACACTTCTTATAATACTTATGTATTGAGGCACTTATATTTACTCCTTATTGAGGTGTTACTAGCAAGGTGCACGTATGTTTTGTATAAAGCACTTCCATTGTTGCAATTTGCAACAAAATACACATTCTATTGAAATGAATGGAATCCTGACTGGAGTGTATACACATAGTAAATATATATACACATGGTATACACTTCAGCCGGGGTTCCATTAGGCCGCACGAAAAGCCGACATGTCAGTCTTCTGCGACCACTATTCATGAGCAGCGGTGAATTTGAATGCAGGTGCACACAGTTGCGCACGCATCTGAATTCACCAGAAGTGAGGATCATCTGGCCGATACTGCAGTACCATCCGGGATGATCTTCAGCAACACTGGCCCTTCTGTGATCCAACCATGGCACAGAACGCCGGGGTTATACATAGTGTAAACCTGGCCTCACATATATAATCTTACACCTATGTAAACACACATTATTATGCATAAATATCCAGTACACACACACACACCATAACACCATACACATTAAATATACATTATATAACATTACACCCACCAAACACATTATATAACCGTACACACACACACACACACACACACACACCTATATATATACACAGTATATAGTACCCACATATACAACCTTACACATATCTAAACACACATTATGCATATGTACACCTCCATTACACACACATGCACACCTACATATTGACTATACATTATATAAAAATACACACACACACCATACACATTATAGAACAGTACAACCTCCCCATACACATTATATTGTGGTGTGCCCCCGGATGGTGTTATAGCGGCGGTACGGCCAGTCACTTGTTAGATGGAAGTGTGACACCACTCCTTGTGGTGAATGGCCGACAGACAGCCAGACCTTAAGGTTTTGTCACGTGTCGCCAGTGCCTGGTGGGCACACAGGTGTGATGGCATGCCTGCTTTCAAGGTGTAAGGCCAGTTGTACTTTTTTACCCTGTGGTCATTGTCCTGTCGGGTTGCTGCCGGGTCCCTTGGGATAGTGTAGTCACAGGTGGCCAGAGAGGTTTAATGACCCTCCCGAGTAATAGTAGGACCTGGCACCCACAGAAAGGGGAGATGTCCCAAGGTTGTGGTGTAGATGCTGTGCAGGTGGTGATGAATAATCACAGACTCCATTGATAATGTTGACTTGGTTTACTATCTGCAAATGTGCAACAGGTAATACAGAGGTGCTTAGATATACACTTGACAAAGTTCCAATAAATACTGAGATGCAAAACCACCAGATCTGCTTGATAAGTGCTGAGTAGGATGTAGTAGGGCTGACAAAGTTGTACTGAGGTATCATAGTAGAGAGAGGAGGCGTGAGAGTCTCAACCCAAGTAGTAATGTGCTCTGCACTCTAATGGAGTGTATAGAAGAATACATGTAGAAGAAGAAGAAGACGACAACATGTTCCTGTGTATTGACTTTCCTATAGTCTTCACATTGCCTTATGCCCACTAGCTTTGGCTAAACCATACTAACAGGTGTCACACGCTCCAGACTTTGTTACCTGGGATGAGCAGAGTGCTGAGAATTTCCTGTTGATACTCATGCTGCGAAAGGAAGTTCATAGACTTTCCAGTAACTTTGCTCCTCTCAGATAAGTTCCTAGCACTTTGGATTTGTAGTGGATACTGTCCTGCACTGTGGTTACTCCTAGTCCTCCGCGTGGGTTGACGTGACCTGTTGGATAGTCCCCTCCTGAATGGTTTAACGCTGCATTATGCAGGGTATAGGCGCTTTAAGAAAGAAGTTTGTAAGTGAGCACTGTCCCGTGTCTTACCAATGTGGGGTACTGACTAAGACTAGGACTTTTCTGTACAGGGGACCTGGCAGAGGGACAGGGCCCTGATGGAACAACTGTGGAGAGCAATCTCAGCTGCATCCTTTCATTACCGAAGCTCAACTAAGATGCATCCTTCACCAAAGGGACTATTTTCCTATCCAGCATGTAAGGTGCACTGTGGTTGGGTGGAAAGAGTGCAACAGAAGAGTAGAGATGGAGGAGGGGATAGGACAGAAAAAAGTAAAGATCCTACTGGTTCACAGAATCTGGTACACATAAACACAATAACCCTTCGAGAGACTTCTGTTGTGCAGCTTCCATACTTCAATACACAATAGAGAGACATCTAGTGGTCATCTTTTTGTACTACTTTTGGCTGCAACAAGACCACAAAAGTACAGACTTTTATAAAGGGTGTGAATAGCAGTAACACCCCTAGTGGGACACCACATATTCCCCCACTTGAGAAAAAACGTCCACGGCGTAACACCTTGAGAAAAAGGCTGGACGTTTGTTAAGGCACAGCATGGGTTATTATAACACTTTATAGCAAAAATACGTTTTGGAGCATATATACCCATAAAACTTTCCCTTTTGTTGTATTTTGGGAAATAATGAAATCGTCCACCATAAAACTTTTGGGGCACTGAATGCATCTGTCCATATGCACTCTGGGTAGTGCTGTGATGCGTCAGTTCCTCTTTCACAACAGCAATAGTTTGGCACCTTCCTCACAAAAAAGGGGAATTTGGGGAAGGGGATCACGGCTACGCGGGGTACAGGATCTTGAACTGGGACATTGCAAACTGGGGACACGCAAGAACTTGTAGGAGCCAACATGGCTCAACAGAGCAGCTCAGCCAAACTGCCCAAGGGACAGAATAGTGTCCTCTTCAGTGTCTCTATTTGGGGACACCCTTTCTAGAAGGTTAGAGAGCGTCAAGTAGCCAAATTGGTAGACTTCTTCCTTGGCTGTGCCAGAAGTAGACGTCTGGATCCAAATCTTTTACAACAGACACACTCCTCTGCCATGGTTGAAGCTGTTTTAGTGACTGGTGCTGGAGCTCTGGTCACAGCAACGTTGTAGGTGACTTGAGGATTTGAGATACTGTGCTGACCTCTGTGACAGCTGCTGCAGGAGGGACAGCAATGGTTGCAGTAGCGGTTTTCCACCTGACATCTTGTCTAGTTATCGATGGAATCTTGGATTCAGTGGTTGTTGCCACAACAACTTGTTCCTCCAGTAAGTAGTATCACCGATGTTGCTATTTCCCCCATAGGTAGTGTCCTTGGTAGACCCTCTATGTGCCCCCCCATATAGTAGTCAGGCCTCTCAGTGTCTCCATATAATAGTAAAGCCCATTCTGTGAATCCATATAGTAGTTAAGCCACCTCTTCGCCCGAATATAGTAGTAGGTAGGCCCCTATGTGCTCCATTTAGAAGTATCCCTCCTGAAGGCACCCCGCTCCATCCCCCCCTAGTATGTATTTGATCCACATGTAGGTATCCTGGAACCCCCCACTAGTTTATACCCCAAATTGTCCCCCCTGTAGTCAGTACACCCTACCCCCATCACACACACATATCATCCTTTCCCCGCTAGTAATGTGCCCCCCATCCCTCTGTAAGGCATCCCCTGACTATGCCCTAAAGATACGTGAAAAAGAGATTTATTATATACAGTCATCTTACAGTAGAAATGAGTACATGATGTTCCTGTCAGCATCAATTGTCATATATTGAAGTGAACTTTTATTTCCCTAGGTATATTGCTACTTGGCTTCACTTTTGCACTAGTGCACCTTCACAAGTAATCTCTTGATACCTGATACAATGCACTGCATAACATTGACAAGGAATTTACACAGCCAAGCCTCCAGCATGTATTAATGCATACAGTATACATGGCAGGCCTGGGGGCCTTCAAAATGCCCCAGCTGGACTGACAATGGGGTAAGAGACACTGGCTGATCCTTTTTATGACCTGGTGGTGATTTGAACATATTATATAAAAAGTTAAACTGACAGGATCTGAGCCCAGCTTTCTTCTAGACAGTTAAGCTTTCACAATTCTGGTACAAGAGCTCCAAAACACCTTATTCTGACCACACTGTAAAAAAGACATTCAGTGGCACCTTGATTTAAGAGTAACTTGGATTGAGAGTGTTTTGCAAGAAGCGCTCACAGTTTTTTTTTTTTTAATTGTAACTTGGTTTAAGAGCATTGTTTTGGTTTAAGAGCTCCCTGTACTGGGTGGGAGGCTGAGTTGGGGAGGGACATGGTCTGCATAGCGGGGTCCACAGCACTGTATTCTGACCCAGGAAGTCTCCCTCACCTTCCAAATAAAAGCAGATCCACTTACGACTGGGGCTTGCATCAGGGGACATGACTGGGGAGGTATTCTCTTCATAGCTGTAACCCCTCTCTCCCCAGACAGAGAGTGTTGCTATACTGTGCCTACATCTGTCCTGCTCATTCCTTCATACTCCCTGCAGTCTCTTTCAGCCCTTGTGTTTCCCATTCTCTCCATTACTGTACAGTAACTTAGTATATGACTTATTCAACTGTTTCCAAATGTTTCATTTGTTTTACATGTTATTCAGAATTTTAAAAATCATCATTTTTGGGGTGTCTGCATTTCAATTATTTCTTATGGGAAAATGTGCTTTGCTTTAAGAATGATTTGGATTACAAGTTTGGTCCCGGAACCAATTATGCTCGTAATCCCATTATGCCGTGAAGATCAGAATTTAATATATATTTTTAATATATATATATTTTTTTTTAATAAAACTCAATTATTCACTTATACCTGGTTATACAGCGGGGAAGATAAGTATTTGATACACTTTGCACGTTTTCCCACCTACAAAGAATAAAGAGGTCTGAGACAGGAACTGTCCAGAGCAGCATCAAACCCCAATAGAAAAACTCTCCTGCTCTGCTTTGGTCAGTTCCTGTCTTGGACAGAGGCAGCAGTAGAGAGCACTGTGTCAGAATTAAAATAAAACACCACTTCTTGCAGCACATACAGCAGTTAATAAATATGGGAATACTTAAGATTTTTAAAGAGAAGTAAATTACAAATCTATATAACTTTCTGACATCAGTTAATTCGAAGGAAAATATTTTTGCGGGAGTACCCCTTTAACAACAATGAACAACTATTATTTTACAGCTGTTACATATAACAGTATGTGAATATAGCCTAATACCAGAAAAAAAAAAAGTTTTCTGTGTCACTAAACCCATTTTTTTTTAAGGCTGGGTTCACTCTGAGCAAAACTAGCGGAATGCCGTTAGCCTTCCTCTCATAATGTGAGTCTATGGGAGGTGCGTGCTGCTGTTCTCGCAGCGTCTCTCCGCGCTAAAGAATGAACATGATCATACTTCAGCATGGACAGAGCAGGAGTGTGCGCCTCCCATAGACTCACATTATGAGAGGGAGGCTAACGGCCGGAATTCGCTAGTTTTGCTCAGTGTGAATCTGGCCTAATAGAAAGAGTTGGAAATGTGGCAAATTTTTTTTACAAAATAATTATCAAGATGCAAAATAGTAAAAGTTAAGTAATATTAGCTTCCTGATATTTGAGATGGTAATAGATTTGTAACAGTTTTAAAATCAAAGACTTTAAGAGGCCTACAATATCCGAGTCATTATGAGATGACATTGCTACTTCATCACATGCATAAAAATTAGCACTGATGAGCAAGTTAAGCACAGATTAAAGTGAAGAGATGGGTTTTGAGCCAAATGAGAAGGTCACATTATAAGAAATTTAAGATCAATTAAGGGGATGTCATACGAATAAAAACTAAGAATAAAAGTCACCTTTTTCCATTTAGTAACTTTGTACTCAACATAGGTTAATCGTATTGCTAAAGTATGTACTTTAGTTGTGCTTGTTTTAGAAATTTATGAATTGTTACAATTATCTAGTAATTATCTAGGGGGGAATTTATCAAAGGGGTATTAAGTAGAACTGGCTCAGTTTCCCCTAGTAACCAAACAGATTCCCTTTTTCATCCTTAATTATTATATATTTTTCATCCTTAATTATTATTATTATACTTAATTATTACACTTGGTCCGATAGATTTCCTAGATACCTACTTAATTATCATACTTCGTCCGATAGATTTTAAGACTCCACGCCAAAAATGACGTCATTTCCGTCAAGTCTCTGATTAGTCACTTCAAACAGCACTTCTAATCAGAGTCCATTATGGTTCAGAGTACCCCTTTACCTTGACATAGAGCCCATATTACAGTTATTCTATAAACCCCTGTAAACCAGAATCTGGTGGCTGTCAAAGTGGTGACAAGATAACATATGATTTTTGGCACTGTAAATCTGTATAGTGTCCTTTAAAACAGTAGTCAAAAATAATCATCCTTTATAAAAAAAAAAAAAAAAATGTCAGTAGCAATCATTCTTTAGGCCACCTAATAAACACTCATGTTGCCAACCTCCTGGCATGCTATTCTCTACTGTAGTTTCACTTTCTTGCAGGGCTGAAAACACAGGGGCAGGAACACAGCTCCACAGGGGCCAAAACCCAAGGGTGGAGATTCAGTTTTCTATTGGTGTTTAGATGGCTTTTTGGGTGCCTGTTTTGATTTGTCTTTATAGGGGAAGTAATGCCTCAAAATTGCATGCAGAAATGCTTAAAACAGCCACTTCACCCATAGATAGCAATGTGACTTTAAAAATCACTTTTTTGCCTAAAAAAAATTTGTGTTTTGTATGCGGTTTTCACAGCAAAACAGTGCTCATAGCCCCACTAGTGTAGCTACAATAGTTTAGCTATTTTAGTGCTGTGTCTTTAATGTTTGTTTCAGACAAACCTGTATTTTACACCAAAATTTTGCAAGTCCGCTGAGCCAAACTTTTCAAAAGTTTGCTCATTGCTAATAGTAATGTCAATTTTTAGAATGAGTTTTACCTATTTTTTTTCCAAACACAAAAAAAAATGTCCTAAATTTAAAGCTTTTCAACCTTTGTAATTAGAGGTTTATCCTGTTTAGCACATCCAGGCTGACATACATTTTGGATCTGAAACATGGTATAGAGTGTTCTCACAATACTACATTTACTTTAAAATACCACAGTGTGTCTAGGCATTTTAAAAATTCATCAAATCAGCAATCATAACCTTTTGAAGGCATTTGCTTTTCAAAGGGTTAATTGAGGTCCTATCGGAGGTGATCTTTTCAAAATTCTGAATTGAATTGTGACACTTTGACCTTAGGTTTTAATGAAAAATGTGATCTGCTTTGATACATAAAATCTGTAGCTTTGTCTTCAGTAAAGATTTTTTTTTTTTTTTTTTTATTCTTAGACTACTATAATTCTTGTGTTTCCTTTTTTTCTTTCTCTGTATATGTTACTTTATTGATGTTGTGTTGTAAAATGCTAGGATTTATTTTTGACACATATTTCACTGATAATTATATAGACGCAGTGCATCCCTGCTCTCATCTGCAACCTGCTTCCTGTGTTCTGATCTTTTTGTCACAACTCCTCAAAGAGGTTTTCTCATCATGACAATACTTTTTTATACTGATACCAACCCAGTAATCAGCTTCTCATCACAGATCATCTTTAGAAATGTTAATAATTTATTATTGCTAGGACAACCTGCTGGTCAACTATTCACAAATACTGTACACTTGGCCTCTTATATGATATACATACTGTTAGGTCTGTTTGGACATGAGAATAGTGGTTGGAAAGAGACAACACACTCTAAAACAGTCCTCTACAAGTTTATGTGATAATGAGGCATAATTTATCAGCCGTAATATCGGCCAGACCCAAATGTTTTGACATATGTCTATTAGGCTATGTTCACATGCCGGAAGAGACTGGCCGGTCTCTGACTGGATCATCCGCGCCAGTACTTAAGTACCGGCCGGATGATCTTTCCGGCCGCAGGGTTCTGATACGGGCACATCAGCGCACGCCTGCATCAGAACCTCCCACAGATAGGGGACTGAGGCCACCCTTACTGCACACTATAAGGCGTAGGCATGTTATAGCAAGATATTTCTTGCTAAAAAGTGCATCTTGTACTCAGTGGGTGTCTACCTCTATTGACCTACATCTATGTATATTAATGTGTCATGTAATTAACTACATAGTAGCAAGTAAAGTATAAAAAAATTGTCAATTTATGGCTCACATAACGTTTTTTTCTGTCACCCCCTCAAAATTACGTCATTTTGAGTACTATGTGATGTCTGTTGTTTTGCGTTTTGAGCACCCGTCATTACAGTGATGCCTGTTGGTACATTATTGGTGTTGGTACACCTTTTGGGTGGGGTTCTTTTTTGAAGGTCCATTGAATTTAGTAGTAAAAAACGGTAAAAGGATGGTGAAAAAAAAGTGTATGAACAACTAAAAATAACATACATTGTTTGCAAAATAACGTCCGCAAATAATTGTCATGACCATTATTTGACGTCTGCGCAAACAACATGCATAATTCAACATACTATACAATACAATACTATGTGTATTGGGCGGCCGTCATTGCGTTGACTTCTATGCATTCCATTAACTTTAGTTATATTTCTGTAATAACAGACGTTATTTTATTTACCTATATTTTAAAAGCATACATCTTTTCCCTTTTTTTTAACACAGTGTAAACATAGCCTATTGGAGGCTCCTATATCCTAATAATATAAAATATAAAAAATGTATTACGCACTCTCAGTGGTGCAGTTGTGAGGGGTTGAATTTAGAATAAATTACAAATCACTTTGACAATTCCATGCCTTACTTTTAAACCTTTGCTTACTAGACAGACATTGGCTATGTTCCCACAACATTTTTTCCTCTCCGTTTTCCTCTCTGCTCGGGACAAAACAGAAAAATGGCACTTGGAGAATGAATTTAAATAAGGGGGGCTATTATGCATCTATCTAGCATTCAAATACAACCATCACTGTTGAAACAGTTATAATACTCTCAACTGCACTCCTTAACAGAGAATGAGCAGGGATTTTAATCTTTTCCCACATAATTATATATCAATTTGCTCAGTTCTTTTTGCTCTATACTATGATGTGGATAGATTAAATACCAGTATCTTAGTGACAGGTCCCTTTTAACTTGACATTTCATAGAAGTTTAACTATATTAATTATATATATATATATATATATATATATATATATATATATATATATATATATATATTTGAAGAAGCGTAGAGCTATGGTGGGATATCTTCTAACATGCTGGCCCATCTGTACATCATCCAAGAGTTAGAAACTACATTATAGGGCTATGTTCACACTACTTATATGTCCGGCCGTAGTTCGTACGTGGCCGGACATGTGCGGCTGAAACTATGGCCGTGTGAAAAATAGACATACGGGCGAATTGCTAACATACGGGCGAACCGCGAACATACGCCCGTAGTATAGTTATGCTTTTAAGCTTGTTTCAAAGCGGCCTGAAGCAGGTCATTTACTTGGAAATCTTCGCCCAGCCCAGTAAACCACACAGAACCTTTTTGCTATAAAAATCAAGTTCGATTTGGCTGAAAAAAGTATTCCGTACGGGGCCGCATTGAAATCCACGGCCGTGAGTTGGAACAGTTCCGGACGCAAACAATGGTCTTGTTCATTTTTCATGGCGCCCTATACAATCCGTCCGTAGGCTCATACGTAGTGTGCATTGTGCGGCCGGATATCGTATACTTTCAAGCGTACGCATCAACCTCAAAACTACGGGCGTATATTTGCGGGTCGCACTACGGCCGGAAATATACGTAGTGTGGACATAGCCTAAAGGTGATAAGCCAGCTTACTGATTCAAACTAATATCTTGCTCAGGGCTCCTGGAGACCAGTGTAAGATGAAATAACATGTTTATAGCTTTAAGTAATAAACCCCCAATGTTTTTTAATAATAGTTCTTCTTTTCATAATGATATGTATGTGTTTGTGATGTCTGATTTTTGTATATGTATCTGGTGGCGCTATATAAATAAACATTATTATTATTATTATTATTATTATTATTATTATTATTATTATTATTATTATTATTATTCCATGATTCTCAGTGCCTTTGGTGGTGAAGCATAATTAAAAAATAATTATGAAGCATAATTCATATTTCTTATCATTAGCTGTAGGCCTAGCGTACTACACCTCTCTCTCTACGCATGCGCAATATCCAGACCCGATAAAACAGAATAGCGTGCAGCGCCGAAGCGCCTGTCATTGTAAAATCAAACAAACGAGAGTTCACCTGCAGCAAGGAGACACCACATTCAGCTGAAGTAACTTTTATCCCCACACCAAGGAATCACCTGCCATCCCCACACCAAGCGGGAGATCGAGTCCACAGTGAGGAGCCGGTGAGCAGTGGCGATCAGCCACGTAAATCTATGAGGAAACTTTACATCAATGGGGATACTCTGAAAGGCTAAAAGTTGCAACCATAGTCCGGAGCACAAAACAGACGGCATATTTTCATTCATTTTGTATCAATTATCATCCAGTTTGCATAACTGATGTTATTGCCATGAACTTATGGGACAATGATGATACAACGTTTACAATCATAATGTATTATCTTTCTTAATCGATTCAATACACACACACGTTATTTTTATTTTTATATTTCATTTTATATTTTTATATTTTCATATTATCGATTTTTATCCCAGATTTTTTTCTACAAATGTTTTTTTCTCATGTTTCCTTCTTTTTATCATCCTCACATTCAGCGCTGTGTGTTAGAACATTTCTCATCATCCAATAAGATGCACTTAGCCATATATGCTATACTGAATTTGCATTTTATCTGCATTTTATCTGTGTTACTTGTTTCATACTTATTCATTGCACCGCTAATAAATATCTAATTTGAGGACCTTACCCCTCTCTCTCTCTTTCTATGTTCACACGTCAACAAGATTGAAAAGGCGGATGATTTTGCTTTTTAAAAAAATGACAGTTTTTGCAGCAATTTGACTGACTGCAATGGCAATGCAATGGCAATTGAAAGACAGATGTCCAATGCACACAATGGGGAACATTTATGAAGTCCGGCATTTTTTACGCCGGGCTTACAAAATGTCCCCGCAGCTCTGCAGCTTAGGGAATTTATGTAGAGGAGCATTACCTCTACATAAATCCCGATCTCACGGAGCCAGTCCATGCAAAAATTTTGAAACCTACGCCAGCTCAGAGCTGGCGTAAGTTTTCGGTATCATTTTTTCATGGAAAAAAATGATAAATGCGGCGCACGGAGAGACCGAGCCCCCTGTGCGTGTGGCCGCACCGCCCGTAACGCCCCCTCCCTGCCTTACTGGCGAAGGTGGCGCAGATGGGGCAGATGCAAAAAAAAATTCGCAAAAATACCGTTTGCAAATATTTTTACGCCAATTTGCCCCATCTGTGCCTAAAAAAGCCATTTATGCCTTTTCATACATGTCCCCTATTGTGTTGAATAATGGATGTTTTACCACAGACATCAAAATAATGAACATGAACATTATTTTTGGACGTCTTTTGTAAACAGCGGACATTTTTTATTAGTAGTTCACACACAGTTTTTCTTTTGTCACCGTTCTTTCTCCGTTTTTACTATTAAATTCAATGGATTTTTCAATTAAGCCACACCAAAAGTCCAATTTGCAACCCAAACTAGAATAATGTACAAACACCAGTTATTGCAAGGGGTATTGTAAGGGGAGGCAAGGCTGCCAAATGTTATTTTAGACTCAAAATGACGGACGTCATTTTAAACAGAGCTGAAAAAACGTGTGAACATAGTCTTCCTTTCCTTTCACAATTTTCAAAGCACATTTGAAGCAACAAGTTGTGTAGAGAAGCCTCATTCTGAGATCAGGCTGGCATGAATGTAAAGGAATTTATATGTACTGAGCTCTTAAAAAGAATTTTCATATTTCTACAACTCTGTGGTGGATTAACTCCTAAATGGCCTAGTTTTTTTTTTTTATCATGTCCCTCCAACAGCCTTAACTTTTTTATTTGTCTGTAAACATTTTATAACATGATACAATTTCTTCTTCTACATCAGTATTAGAGAGTTGCCTGATAATGTACTTCATGACATTTGTGAATTTTACTTGTGAAATTCAACCTAAACGAATCACAACAGTTTATCAATTGTTTAGCGGAGACCCTTCACTGGGAATAAGCCCTGCATACAGTGCAGGTATTTCTCTCAGATACTCCCCACTGCATATATCTGTTTAAATATGAAAGAAAAGGAATTTATTACTTGCAAGACCCTCTACACTGCATATGCTATTGTGTGTCCATGTAAGTACTTACATACGAGAAACTAAGAGGCCCCTTTGTACAAGATTTAAATTACATTGCCATTTGGTGAGGTCGGGGAAGGGGGTCCCCCACCTCATTGAACATGTCAGAACGGTACACACAGGAGATGTCAGTTGTTTTCTCTTCCTTGGATTAAATAGGGTGTCAGAACCGGGGGGCAAAGGTGATAGGCATCAATACCAGCTTAGAAGAGAGGTATTTTGGATTGCTGATTTAAATGCGACGGGTCCTCTGGGGATAAATGAAAGGGTCTTCTAATAAGCTTGTAAAATAATTTCTATACTTTGTTCTTTTTTCTCCTTTTTTGTTATTGCTCAAAACTGTGCACCTGTTACTGATGTATACAAGTCACTTCCCTGGTAGTGACATGAGCTCCGGACTTGACAGATCGCTAGATGCATGAAACAGTCGTCCTGAGGAGACGCACCCGCCCCTGCTTTCCACTTTCCCTCTCCATGTGTGTTCGATGGGAATAAAGCTACAGAGAACTACTATGCGGTGAGTGCGAGGACTTAATTTCTGTACTGTGACTATTACAGAAGGACAAATTTATTAACGCATGTTCTTGTAAGAGTGTCAAAAATTGAAAAACCACAATTTAAAAAAAAATGTTGATCAGCCAGTCAATTATCCAATCTAATGAAACTTAACTGGAGTAGATTGTGAGCTCTGATTATGTAAAGCACACACTCAGTTCAGTAATAAAACCAAATATGTTAAGCACAGTAAGAGGGGAGTACAAGCACTGATCATGTAAAGCACACACTCAGTTTACTGATGAAACCCAACTTGTGTAACACAGTAGGAGAGGAGTGCGAGCACTCATTATGTAAGGTGCACACTCAGTGAGTGAATAGTATGGACGGTGTCTTCACTGGTCCCAGTAAATTCCTATAGGCACCCAGTTACTTGTTAAACTTGGTTTGAAGTCTCTCCCTGCCCTGCTGTAACTGCCTGCTGCGATCCTGCTCTCTCCTCCACACACAGCCGACTGGCCACATCGGTAAACAAACCACCTTATATAGAGGGTATAGGGGAGGTGCAGAAATCACAGAGGGACCTAAAGCTGATTGGACAGGATTATCGTTAATCCCTTTCTCCCACCAATTGCTGCTCCAGACAGCATGTCGCCATTTTGTTTTTCGCTTATTTCTTTAACGAATTGGCGGGAATTCACTCCACAGAATGAAGCAAATTGACGGCCTGATTGTTGTAGGATTTGAAGCCAGGACACCAACTGTGCAAGGCCTTTAGTGCTAACCACTGAGCCACCCAATGTGCAACTGACCTGGGAAACATGGGACTTCCTGTGTTAAGACTCTTTAGGGGGGGGGAGCACAGGAAGTGCTGTGTTTTATATCACATACCCTGTTGATTTAGATTTTCAAAGTTATAATGATGGTGACACTTTAAAATAAATAATTGTATTACCCTCTGATTTATCATGTTTTTATAAGTATTTTTTTTTTTTTAAAGTCTTCCATTTCCAATTGTGTCATTCGTATCTTGAATTATTATAGTCCAATCTTTATAATCATCATATTTTAATGTCCTAGAATAGTTTTTTTTTTTCTGTCTTTTTCTTTAGGGAAAAAAAGAGCTACCTAGGGATATAGTTTATGAAAATGAACTGTCTTCTCCATAATGGATTCCTTTAAAGTAGGCCAACTGCAACTCCGTTGCTGTTTTTCAAACATTTCCCACAGTGGCATAGCAAATTTATTGTTAAACATGCTTTTCTTTCACGTTAACAACTTAATTTCTCATTGCACAATATTGTTAAATCTGATCACTGTATATAGTACCCGGGAGAGAGGAGGGCATTTGAATAACACATCAGAGTTTCCTGTTTACATAAAATTTGAAGCTATTAAAAGTGGCATAGAATGTCATACAATAATTCCATAACAATGTTTCTGGCATTATTGAATAATATTTTAGATAAGCAGGGATAAATATGTATAATTTGTATAAACTCTTTTGAAGAACATTTTAAGCAGGAAAATGCACCATGTGCAATCACATCATAGGCATAAAGATTACATTTAATTATATATTCATTTGAAAAGAGTTATCGTATAAGCCACATTGAATAACAAAATATAGTGAACGAATATTTTAAACTGCTTTTGATGTAATGATATTCTAAAACATTTTCTGCGTTTACGCTATCTTGTCCTCATTTACATTTATTTAATAAGGCAAAGGCATTTCTTTCCCTACTTGTCAGATATCTAGTGTTATAGAGAACAAAAGAAAGGAAACATGTGGCAGAGTGATTAATGATCACGATTAACTTCCTGCAGATTGTGGTTTTATGCCCCTGTGATTCTCCTGTCATTATCCAGACCAGGAAACAGCATTTCTTAGGATAGACATGCAGCTTTATAACACAAATCTTCAAGCTTATTATTATTTCATTAAGGGGTTGATACCATAAAGTATTGTAATTGCAAGGCATGCAACAGTTCAAGAGATTGATTTTGGATTATAAGCATTGTATGAAGTGGCTGTACAGTATATCATATATAATGTGTTGCTTCCCTAGTGCTAACAAGCTAAATCATTCCATAACTCATAGTAAATTTGACATGTATTTAATGGTTAACAAACAGCAATATAATATAGATACATTGCACCCATTAATATCTTTCGTTCTGTGACAATTTTAGTACACTGTGAGCAATTTACTAGCTGAATTTGTTTAGCCCCAGAGTCTTTTTAGGACAGTAAAGTGAACTGGTCATTTACTCTACATAAACAAATATAAATCACTAATTAAAGTAATTCTTAACATTTTATCATTATGTCATTTTAATGATCAAAATTCAGTGTGTATTAATTTTATATTATATCTCTATAGAGTTCCAAGAAATAATTAAAATGTAAAATTCAGCATGGGGTACCTTTGAACTTAACCCAATCCAAACAATGTCTCACCACAGATTTTCCATAAACACACCAAGCTTCATTCTTGATAAAATAGTCACCACAAAAAGGTATAATAAATGCAAAGCATTTCGACTTTTGTCTTTGTCACATCATAAATCAAAATCATTAAAAAGATATCTTATTTAGTACAGTGGATGGAAGAACTTATAAAAAAACAAACAAAAAAAAAAAACATTCAGTGAAAATAATCTTGCGTTTAAAAAAAAAAGAAAGATATTTACCCATCCACTGACTGACCCACCTTTCTTAAAATTATGGGGAAAAGACTTCGGAAGGTCATTTTCTGAACAGGAAACATGCCACAGGCTCCTAACTCCACATAGGTTCTTTAGGTGTTTGAAAATACAGAAAAATTATTTGGTTTGTTCTCTCCCAGGGCTCCTGCAAATTAAGGGTAGCTTCACACGAACCGGATCCGCTGCACATTTTACTCTGCGATTTGCAGTACACAGCAGCACTGATTGGCTGATGAGGAGCGAGGGGAGGCGGGAGTTTCACACAGATGCGGCGCCGAGCAGGTAACGTATGCTCCGGGCAGCCAAGGGTTAAAAGGGCCGTGTCACATATCTACAGCGGAATGAAAATTCTGCTGCGGGTATGTAACCCCATAGAGCTTCACTATACCAGGATCTGGAAATCGCAAAGTGAAATCCGCTGTGGATCCGGTGCGTGTGAACTACCCTAAAAGTGCAGCAGATATTCAGATTAGAACTTTCCCATTGGGAGTTGAACACATGACACAAATTTATAAACACATGGGGGGACATTTACTAAGCAGTCTAATGTGTGCAAATATTCTATTGGGGATTGGTGTGTATTTTGTTCCAATATCTTGTGACTAATTCATTAAAGTGAAGCACTGCCATAGTGAATGTATCTAAGTTAAAAAGTTGCAAAATTGCAAAAATTGCACAAGCATATACACCTGGTACTGACCAGATGTAGGCCTGCACCAGTTTGTGCAACTTTTTAAAAAGTCGCAAATGATAAATTGAGCTCTAGTCTTGGATTATGGGTGAATACTCAAAACAGGCAGATTAAAAAAAAGTTGCATCTAAAAAATATTCACCCGTCGAATACTGGTTCATAAAAAGAATTTAGACCAAAAATGGGTGAAAAATCCAATTATTCACCAAAAAATAGGGCAAAGCCCTTGATAAATTTCCCCCATGGTCTCTCTGGTCTATATACCATAATTTACTTGATCCTCATCCAGCCCATTTTACCTCTTCATAAAACCTATTTAATCTGAGATTATTTTTCCCTAGATGTACACCTAGACATGTATTGATGTTCTATAGAAACTGACAGCGAGTTGTTCAAATTTTATACGCAAAAAGTTGATGACTTGTTTTATAACATTTGTAAGACTTGTGTCAACACCTTTTGCACTACTATACGTATTTATTCACCATTGTACAATGCCTGCATGGAGATATTTGAAAATCTTAAGATGTCTTTAAAAAATCTCTTATATACAGAGGAGAAATCTGCTTACCTATCCCTAACATTGCTATGTTAGTTTTTACGTTTCTTGTAGTGAAAACTATGTAAATCTTATCACAAAGTGAACCTTTCATTTTATATACTACATAATCATTATTACAGTTGATGAAGGCATAATACAATTCGTGAAGGACAGACTATGTAATAGGTAAGTGGATTTCTCTTCTGTATATAACAGATGTTTTTATTTTTTTTATTTATGCTGTGACAAAGACGAAAGTTTAAACGCGTTTTTAATGAAAATACTTACTGAGTAGTGATGAGGGAACAGGCTCGTCCGAGCTTGGTACTCGTTCGAGTATTAGGATACACGATGGTACTTGTTACTCGGACGAGCATCTCACGATACTCGAGAAAATCTTATCATCCCTTCCTTGTAAGTTTGGGTGCTATTTCTCAGCCAATAAACATGCAGGAGACTCTTTGGTAGATCCTGCGATCACATGGGACCCATACATGTCGATAGTAGCGATTGGTTGGCCAGATCAGATGACCCTGCCATATAAAAATCTCGGCCGTCAAGGCTCGGCTCACATGCATGCTGGAAGAGATTAGGGACAGAACTGCTGCTGGTCAGGAAAAGCGTTAGGGAGGGAATTAGCATTCCAGTAGGAAGGGAATACTAGCGAAACAACCAAACAGCCCTTGTAAGGGCTTCAAATCGTTTTTAAATTTTATTACTACAGACTGCTGGCTGGGACTTACAGTGCAGCTACCACGATTTCAGCAGCACACTGTGGTGACCGGCTGCTGGCAGAAAGGGGACATTAGGTGTTGAATACAGACCCCTAAGAAGTGCTCAGTACTCTTTTATGATTTTGTGGCTGGTGGTGCTGCTGTAGTACATTTTATTGCTGTGATTTGTAGTACATCTGCATAGAACTTCACTGCTCATTGTAAGGGGGTGTCACAGAGTGTTTTGCTGCAGCCACCAACAGATTGTATCCCACAGCCCCCAAAAAACTAGTGGGACCACTAGTATATTTCCAGATTTCAGTTTTTCTTACTCAAGCTATATCTAAGTTCACTACTGCTTGCACAGTGTAAAAGGGGTGTCACAGAGTGTATAGGTGCAGCCACCAACAGATTGTATACCACAGCCTCCCAAAAACTAGTGGGACCTGACCACCCAAAAATTTTCTTATTTCTGTATTTCTTACTGTGAGCATATCCAACCTGCTGCTATACACCAAATAGTAGCAGTTACACACAGACTCTATATGACTACCTTCAAAAGAAGTCTGAGTAATATATTTTCTTGGCTTGCTGTGATCTGTGGTGCAACTATCTCAGTCTTGACTGTGCAGTGTCCATAAAATGGTGAAGCCTAGAGGTAAGGGTTGAGGACAAGGGCGTGGGGTTCCAAGCGATGCAGTGGGCAGAGGCTGTGATTTTGGGCAGGGTAACACAGCAGCACCCATTGAGGAGGGAGCAGTGGCACACCACAGACATTCAATGCCTAGCTTCTTCTCACAACTTACGGGGTCTCAGGGTACACCACTATTGAAACCGCAGCGTGAACAGATGCTGATGCGGATAGTGGATAAAGTGTCCAGTAATTCATCCACCACCCAGTCTTCCACACAGTCCACCCACGCTAGCCAAGGGAGTGGATCCCTTGCTCTAGAAGCTCAGCCTCCTTCCTCACAGCCTGGCCCCTCCAGGGAAAGGAGGGATTCTGAATTGGAGGTAGGGATGGTGGTGGACGAGGACAAGGTTACTGACCCTAGCTGGGTGGATAAGCCTAGTGACAGTGCTTCCGAGGGGGAGTCAAGTTCAGCCACAGGACAGGTTGGAAGAGGAAGAGGGGTGGGCAGAGGGAGAAACAGGGCCAGAGCAAGTAGATCAGCAACTGTTTCACAGAGTCAAACTCCCGTGGCCAGGCCTAGATGTTTGCAAGTGTGGAGGTTCTTTAAAGAAACTGCGGATTACCGGCGGACAATAGTGTGCGACCTGTGCCATGCCAGGATCAGCAGGGGAGCCACCACTACCAGGCTAACTACTACCAGCATGCGTAGACATATGAGTGCTAAACACCCCACTCAGTGGAACCAAGGCCGTTCACTTAGTTAGTGCTCCTTCTACTGTGTCCCATGCTTGCTCTATCAGTCCGCCCGCCCAGGCCCCAGGCATAAGCGACTCCCGCCCTACACCCACCCCTTCACCTCCCCTATGCTCAAAGACAGACTCCAGACTGCTGGCTGGGACATGCAGTGCAGCTACCAAGATTTTAGTAGCACACTGTGGTGATCGGCTTCTGACAGTCCTCAGTCCTCAGTACTATTATATTATTATTACTATATTATATACCACCGTCTTTCACAGGTCATTTATCAGTGAGCTCTGATGTGACTGCAGTCATAAATGAAGAAATAAGAAAATATACAGGTCACACTAATTTCTGGAGGTTGTCGTATACAATCTGTGGGTAACTGCAGCTATATAGTATATGCCACCACCATCTTTCACAGGGCAATTAGCAGTGAGTTTGGATGTGACTCACCATTTCTCCCCAACGCTGATTGGATTTTGAGTTTGATTTTGGCTTAGAAGTGCTAGGCTGCCCTGCCCCTAGCGTGTTGTCAGAGCGTGTCTTCAGTGCATCTGGTGGTATCATCAGTCACTAAAAAGCGCACCCGTTTGTCAACTGACAGCGCTGACATTTATTAGTTTTTTTATTTGTTTATGTCTAATTGAAGCCATATCCAAGTTCACTGCTAATTACCCTGTGTAATTAGCAGTGAGCTTGGTTGCGCGTGACAAGGTGCGGAACCTGGTGGCAGCTCTGCAACTCGGCAGCGTCACACATGTACTATGCCTGGCCCAAGCCATTCCCTAAAACCCACCCCAATTTGGCTGACTTGCTCACCAAGGTACACCGCATCTGTGCGCATTTCCGCAACTCAACCAGGGAAAGTTACCCAAACTGCTTCAGTCAATTTCAAAGTCAAATTGAAACTCAAAACAGCGGTGGGGGGAGAAGTGGGGAGTCACATTATGCAGGGAATGTTACCCCAACTGCTACAGTCAAATTCAAAGTCGAAACAGCAGTGGGGGGAGAAGTGGAGAGTTGCATTATTAAGGGAATGTTACCCCAACTGCTACAGTCAAATTCAAAGTTGAAACAGCGGTGGGGGGAGAAGTGGGCAGTCACATTATGCAGGGAATGTTACCCTAACTGCTACAATCAAATTCAAAGTCGAAACAGCAGTGGGGGGAGAAGTGGGGAGTCACTTTATGCAGGGAATGTTACCCCAACTGCTACAGTCAAATTCAAAGTCAAAACAGCGGTGGGGGAAGTGGGGAGTCACATTATGGGGAGAATGTTACCCCAACTGCTACAGTGAAATTCATGGTCAAATTCAATTTAGCATCTTTGTCTTGTCCATTTCGAACCATATTATCTGTGGATGTCATCTTACAGGTGTCCTCTGCCGTCCTTTCACCAGTACCTTTTACCTTTTTTCAATGTTGTAGCCGTTTTGAAGGCAGAATTGACCAGGCCTTTTAACAGTACCTTCTACCTTTCTTGGATGTTTTAGCTGTTTTGAAGGCAGGGTTGACCAGGCCTTTCACCAGTAGCTGCTATCCCTCCTTGGATTTTTTAACCGTTTTGAAGGCAGGATTGACCAGGCCTTTCACCAGTAGCTTCTATCCTTCCTCGGATGTTTTAGCCTGATCAGTGCCTCCGGCAATGAGTTTTTATTGTCTAGTAAGTGAGGTGACTGCAGAATAGGGCATATCTCAGTCGGAGGAGTGAGGACTTGCAGGGGAGTTGGTGTTAGGAGGTTCACCGACGTGGCAAATTGGGAATCCAGCCAGGGCTTCCATGTTTTTATGTAGTTTTCATGTGTTCTTTTGGCCCAACTGGCTAATTCTTTGAAGCGGCTAATCTGGTTTAACTTAATCAGCCATTCCGCCTGAGTGGGTGGGTCTGTTTGCTTCCATTTAAGTGGGATTAGGGATTTCACTGCAGCTAGCATGTGGGTAGTGAGTGACTTTTTTGTTGGGACAAACCCTTGGGATGGGAGGCCTAGAGCGATGGCTGTCATAGGTAGTTTAACTGGTCGGCTAGTGACTTTGCTGGATATTTCCTCTACTTTATTCCAGAAGGTGATGATTTTAGGGCAAGTTCTCCATATATGTGTAAGGGAGCCTTTGTGACTCAGACATCTCCAACATTGGTCTGTGGGGGATAATTTGTATGCGAAAAGCCATTCTGGTGTCTTATACCATCTGGAGAGGAGTTTATAATGATTTTCCTGAAGTAGGATGCAGCGAGAGAAATCATGCGAGTTGGACAAAATTGTGAGGAGTTCTTCATAAGAAATAGTGATGTTCAACTCCTTTTCCCAGGAGAGAATGTAACCTGGTTTGATGTATGTAGTAAAGCTGTGATCAGGTGGTATAGGACAGAGACCGAACAAGTTTTTTAGAGGAGTTAAGAAATAGTTTTTCTAAGGTTGTCAGTTCCCTAAATAGGTCGTCAGTTAGCAAGAGTTTTGTTAAGCATTTAGTGGCGTGGGCTTGGTGTAAGAAGGTAGGGGCTGCGTGGTGTAAAGTGTCAGCAATTGCTTCTTTAATCAGTGAGGGGTTGTCCCCCATAAATGTTTTGAGGGGGATATTTCCTAGACAGAGACACATATGTTTGTATGTGGGCGTCACTTCGTTAACTATCCAAGGTATTAGAGTTGCTGGAGTTATTGGTGATGGGGAGGGGGCTAGAGTATTTTCCAAGCTTTTCCAGACCTGTAGAGGACCTTTCAGTGTAGGGGGGAGTTTGGTTTTTTTCAGGAGTGCTACTGTTGGGAATCAGATATCATGGGGTTGTAGTTGGGAGGGTCTGGTGAATGGGTGTGATGGGTGTTGTTCAGTAGCTAAATCTAGCCAACAGTTCAGTTGTATAGCTTTGTAGTAGGTAAATATGTTGGGTAGTCCTATGCCGCCTTTGTTCTTGTGTTGTATTAATAAGTTGTAAGATGTGCGTGGTCATTTACCCTTCCATAGATATCTAGTAAAGATGCTTTGTATATTTTGGAAGAATGTTGATGGGAGAGCAATTGGGATCATTTGTAATATATAGAGAATTTGGGGCAGTATATACGTTTTGAGAAGGTTCTTTCGACCTAACCAGGATATTATAGGTAGATAGTCTTTTAGTAATTTGATGATTTCCGCTATCAGCGGTATGTAGTTCAAATGGTACAGGTCATTTAAGTTACCAGTGAGTTTTATGCCTAAGTATTTGATAGTTGATCTGGCCCACTGAAAATAGGTAAGACCAGTCACGGCTTGTTTCATATCAGGGGGTAGAGAAATTTCTAGTAGTTCGGACTTAGCAGTGTTTACTTTGAAGTTGGAGATTTTATTGAAGTCTCCTAAGATTCGCTCAATATGAGGGATGGAGGTGAGTGGGTCAGATATTAGAAATAATAGATTGTCAGCAAAGGCCAGTGTTTTCAGGTGTGTTCCTCCCAATTCGATTCCTTTGATTTCTATTGTTTGCTGAATTTTTTGGAGAAGTGGCTCCACTGCTAAAATGAAGAGAGTGGGTGATAGGGGACATCCCTGTCTAGTACCGTTCAGGATATTAAAGGGGGGGGGGATAAGGTTTCATTGATTTTTAGTCTGCCATGTGGTTGGTCGTATAAAGAAAAGATTGCTGATATGAGAGCGGGGGGTAGGCCGAATTTTCCCAGAGTAGATTTCATATAGGACCAATCTACTCTGTTGAATGCCTTCTCGGCATCAATGCCGAGAAGGACACTTGACTCGTTGCGGGTTTCGTGTATGGCCCTGAACAGTTTAGCTGTATTGTTCCTCCCTTCTCTACCGTGTACAAAGCCTGCTTGGGAGTCACCTACTAGTCTAGGTATTAATGGTTTAAGGCGGAGAGAGAGGATTTTGGCCCATATCTTCTTGTGGGGTGATGGGTGTTAGGAGCGTGTCCATGTCAGAGGGGGATAGGGTCGGTAGGGATAAATCTCGTAAAAATTCTGAGGTTAACGTATCCCTGTCACTCTGGGGTGAGAGGTTCTCGGATGATTGGAGGTTATAAAGTTGGGAGTAGAAGCGTTGGAATGCTTTTGCTATAAGAGGGGTAGTGGTGTGCGTGACTCCGTCATGTCCTTTAATTGCATGAATTTGGGTCTTGTCCCTTGCTTTCTTTATTAATCTCCCACTTTTGTTCCCATGGGCGTATAGTACCTGTTTGAAGTGCAAAAAGGACTTAGCCGAGCGTGCATATAGGATATCTTTTAGTTTTTCCCTAAGGAGTTTTAATTCGGGTAGGGCTGTTTGCAGTTTCAAGAATTTATGGATAGTAAACAGTGAACAATAGTAACATAATGCATCACAGGTGGACCAAAAGAGTGTGGTTTACAATACACAGCATGAGTGGTTAAACATGTATTCATTCATAAACAGGCAGGAAAAGGGGGTTTGAAACATAAATAAATGAATGAATGAATGAATGTTTATAGCAGTAACAGTGTAATTAAGTCCTGAGCAGCTGCCAGCTCCTGCTGGCCAATGGAGAGAGTGAGTGTCCCGTATCCTAGTAACAGGAGGCGGGCCCTGAGTGGTGTGCTCAGAGGTCTGGTCACATGATATGGAGAGGCCAATGGAAAACAAGCAGGGGGATGTAGCAGAGCTGATTCAGAGTAGTGGAGAGGAGTGGGTAAGAAAATGGTCTGACAGTGAATAATTGAAGTTTCTGTCAGCAAAAATAATGGGAGGAGAAGGAGGAGGATAGACAGTATGAGGAGGATGACAAAATATGGTGTAGATGGGACACTGAAAATAAGAAAAAAAAAGGGAGGGGGGAGTGGCTATGAGTGAACTCAATAGAGGATATAGCTGAGCTGATTCAATGTAGCATAGAGGAGTGGGTGAGCAACTGGACAGGGGTAAAATGGAAGGAAAGGGTATTTTGAATACATCAGGAGAGATAAGGTGAGTGCAGATATATAAGCAGTTGTATAGGGTCAAATTGTATGTGGCAGCTTAATGGAATATATACTACAATGTTATAACAGATAATGTATAGGCTATACAGTGAAATGAATTAAATATGGATATGGTATCAAATATGTGTGGGAGTTTATAAATGGTCAGAGCTGGTATATAGAAAGAAGGAGTATGGGGGGGGGGGAAATGAACAGTCACAATATGCAGTAGATACAAGACATATAATCAACCTATGTTTTCAATGCATTCGTTTAGTCCAGCGGGTACCAGGGTTCGCAAGGTGTAAATCCAGAAATTTTCCCTTTGTTTTAGTTTTGAAAATCGTTGACAATTGTCTTTGTGTATTTGTTCGATTGGGGTAACTTTAAATTCGGAGAAGTCACTGTTATGTTCTAGTGCTGCATGTCTGGAGATGCTGTGTAACATGAATCCATTGTTGGTGTTGGCTCTATGCTTGTTCAGCCTTGCTTGTTCAGCCTTGCTTAAACAATGCAAAGTAAGTTCACACCAACCCATCACCACACTATGAAATTCCAATCAGTTTTCCTCGAAAGGTTGCTTTTGCCCTGTGAAACCATAAAAAGGTGTGTTGCTGCTATGCTGACATGATCAGGTTGAGAGAAGATGGCACCCAATTCCTTAAATAAACTGTCTAGACTAGTCCACTCCTCAGTCCTAGGGGGAAGTTTTCAGGGCTCAAGCTGGAGGATCCCCCTGCAAAAGAGACATAACCACACCAACTATCTCCTCCTGGGTGACAAAGGGGTTAACCCGCAAATACAAATGACATGATTCTTTAAAAGTCTTAATACTAGGAGCAACATAGTAGGTCTAGGGGAACTAACCACAACCGGTAGTGGAGCAGATGCTGGGAGATTCTCTGTGACCTTTGCCAAGTTCTCTGTCAGTAAATGCACCTGATTAGCCACCTCATTTACCAAACCTGCCACGAACTTAATGTGGTAAACCAAGTCCAGAACACTCGTCAAATACCCAGAGGGGATCTAAGTAATTTTGGGCTGGCTATTCTGACATGACCAAAGGTAGGGTAGAATGAGAATAGGTGGGGAAGGGCACAGTGATCCCTATTCTAATCCCACCAGCTGACTCTGCCTCCTGCCTACTTGCCTCGACTGCTATAGGCAACTGTGATCACTACTTGCAGGAAGGTAAAAATGAAAAATGGGCACGGAAAGCTTAAATATAAGGGACAGACAACAGGCTGGGGTCAATCAAACGATCAGCAAAGTACAAAAAACTGAATCCCAGAGAGTAGTCAGGGAAAAGAGTCGAATTCAGGTAAAATCAGGTAACAATAAAGAAAAAGATAAGGAGACACTTGCACGCTACTAAACTAGTCTATCAGCAAGCGTGGATAGAAGAGTAATTATTCACTTTATAGGAGATCTGGGGCCCAGTCAAAGTTGTGACACCAGAGGTGGACACTGAGGGACCAGTATATAAAGATAAATTATATATAAAAAAAAAAAAAAAAAAAAGGCCAACCACTGGACAACCCTTTTAAAGGCTTTGCTGAAATCCAGATAGAAAATAACCATGGCACCACTGCCATGAACCACTTTTGTGACAAACAGTAGTAAAATAAGTTAATTAGATTAGTCTTAGTGCTTTTTATCATTTTTTTTTTCCTGATATCTAATGTGATAAAAAAAAAAATCAGTAATCCTGGCTCCCCCCCCCCCCTTTTTTTTTTTTTTTTTTTTGTAAATTTTCGTGGTTCGACATGCAGGGACAATAAATAATGTTATATTTAAATAGATTGGACAGTTGCACGGACTACGATATCTAATATGTGTTGTTTTTTTTCTGTTTATTATTTATTGTTTTCATTTGTAAAATGGGAAAGGGGGTTATTTCAACCTTTGTATTGTTTTTAAAAAACATATATTTTTTATTTTATATTTTTTTACACTTTCTAGGTCCCCCTAAGGAACTTTAATAAGCAATCATTAAATTGCTTATACTATTCAATGCTTTGCTTTTACATAGCATTGAATAGTGTAAGCAATTTAATGATATCGTCAGTGATATCGTCACTCTGCTGCTAGAGTCAGCCATTACTCACTCTCTATGAAGCGAGCTCAGATCCTGAGCGCACTTCATAGAGCTGTTATGCATACCAATGCGTCGTTAAGCCCTTAAGCCCTATGGGTTAATATGATTTTTTTTAAATTAATGTCCACTGAGCTGCCACACACTTTTTAATTCATTATTTAAATACTCCCCCATTTACTTGAAGTTTTGCTTTCAGAGAGACCACATTTTTAGAAATCCTAACACAACTATCCATCGTACCTGGTCGGGGACAGAAATCATCCTCATCAATTATATTTCTATTCCCTTCATCTAGTTCAAATGTCTGTCCAAATACTGAATCTGAATTCTCCATCACCTGTGCACCTATGTGTGATGGATAAAAACCATCCATCTTGTACAACTCCTGTGGATATGCAAGAGGTACTAGGAAGTGTGTTCCTGGGTTCAGTTCCTATGCTAGTGACATAAAAGACACCTACTGCAATTATGGAACTTGTCTAATGGCAAACATTATTTGTTGGATCTTTCTGATCTATTCTACCCATCATTTATATATAGCTTGAAATCATTTCATGGTCTTCAGTTTGCACGCTTTGGAAAATGCTCTGCATAATCTGTGTACATTTACTGTGCAACCTCAGAAAAAAAAATATTTTTCTCATTGTCATTCATCCGGTAGTGTGAAAATCCTGCTTGCAGGCTGATTTTATTTCTGTTCTGCTAGTTTTTACTAGTAAAAGGTCATTCTGGCATTTATTAAAGTTATCTGCATTGATAACACATACAGGTTTGTCATGTGGCTACCATTATCTAAGCTTGCATTGATCATTAGGCAGAACCTCATTAATGTATAATACTTGTCAACCTGAATAGTACCGCTATGTTGCATGGCAGACCATGAAATTATACACTAGAGACGTAGTGTAATTTAATGTACTAAATGTGGTGATCCACTGTTTTAGAAGTCATGTACAGTATACAGTATGTTAGTATATGTGCTATTTATTTTTTAGACTTATAAAATCTATTATTTGTTTACTTGTGATTACTACAGTCTTATTGAATGTTTTACTTTAGATCTCAAGGTTAGAATAATGTTCTACTTCGTAGCAACTCTGTATTTGTTTTCTGTTTGTGACTCATCTGCTATGATAGAATAATGCAAATGCATTTATTATTGCACACATCTGCTGAGCTTGCTTTTCAGAGAAAATGTACAGAACCAGTGGGGCATCCACTTTAAAAGAGAATCTGACTATGGTGTATTCAATTTTCTCTGCACTTGCTAAACTTTGCCTAATGACCCATCTAAAGTATTGACATCATACTTAATAGAGTGGCAGTGAAATGCCACTATGCCAAATGGGATAAGCCAGACTACATCAGATTTAAGCCCCAGCACTGTGGATTTTTATGTAATTGTTGAATTGACATGATCTCCCTGGGTTTTGATGCATCTGTGAACACCCAGCTATTCTCTGTGAGTTTAAAAGGAAAGTAACAAATAAAAAGTGTTTGGTGAAAAAAACAGTACTCAAACCATGCATCTAGATAGCATGCAGCTAGTCACCCTTGAAATAATAATGAGTAAGTATAGAAGATTTGATGAAATATCATTAATGTTGTGAAAACATGAATTACTTACTGATGTTTAAACTCTGTAAAAACGCCAAGTACTGAATAAATACATTTTAATGTGACAAAGTATAATATAGATTATAGAATATATAAATAATAATATATAATTGTACTTTGGTGATAGTCACACATGAAGAAAATATTATTATTATTATTATTATTATTATTATTATTATTATTATTAATAATAATACCTAGGAACATAGTTCATGTTCATTACAGTATTACAAAATAGCATCAAGAGATCTCTGAGAGGGTATTCTGTACCTATGTATGAGTCCAATGGAGTTCTATGGGGAAAAAAAACAAAAAACAAAACATTATTTCAGCAGTAGCTGCTGGGTACATCGTCGGAGAGCATGATTGGCAGCCTGAGTACTGGAAATCTAATGCAAAGGCCTGCGCTTAGGTGCTAACTAAGCATGAGTAGCTGGGAAATAGAGTCAATTGGGGAGATTTATTAAAAATTTACACCTTTTTTTTGGAGTGGAAAAGTCGCAAAATTTTGAGCAACCGCTTAGCTGCGCAAAATTTTGAGACTTTTCTCTGACATAGACTGATCATGCGTTCTTCAGCTTACGCTGAAAGTAGCCATGATTTATCATGTGCGACTATCTAAGATAGTCGCACATGTGTCGCAAACTCACTCCACACTAGAGATGGATTATTTCACCACCTATAATGTGGAGCCGGTATGCTCCGTGGGTGGGGTGCAGTGCAGTGCAGCCGGTCCACGGAGTGTAAGGGGTTAAGTAGTGATGCAGCAGCATCACTACTAACCTTCTGTGGCTGTACAGTAAGGAGGGGTGCATAGCGCACCCCTCCTTACAGTACAGGAGCAGGGAATCCCCTCATTTTTATTTTTTTTTAACGATATTTTATTAGTGGCTTATGTAATATTTGAACATACATATTGAAAATTCATTACATATTCAAAAAGAAAGTCGCTCACAGGCAACAAAGGATTGTATGTTTACAATATCATACAGATACAATTAGCCTTTGTAATAACCTTAAAAGATATATTATCATATACAATACAACATAGTCTTACCAAAAAACATAAGTAGAAAAACAGTAATTTATAATATCACCTTAAAACATGGCATAGATGTCAGATATTCAAATATACTACCATTAGAATGGACACAAATGTCTTTAACAGAGAAAGGGAAAAGCTTAAGATATTTAGAGCGCTCCCAAAGTTCCCAAAGGGCGGCCATGCAATACCAATCAGTGTCCTTAAATTGATTAATGACAAAGTCTCTCTCTTCTATAGTAAAATCATGAATTAGAAATTGTGTCCATTTGGACATAAATGTTTTTGTTGATTTTTCTTTGGTGCGCAATACATCCAAAATTTCCCAATGAAAGATCTCCTTTAGAGCGGAGATTACCTCAGAAATGTCTGGTAGAGTATCCAGTATCCAGTGTCTTAATAAACATTTCAGGGAAACTAATAGAGTTAAATGAATTCCTTTAGAAGTAAGTAATTTAGGAGAGGGAGTAGTAGAGTCTATATCAATAAAATGAAAAAGATAACTAAGAGGGAGAAGTGGTATGGCATGGCCCCAAGTGGACAAAAGATAGAGCCACACAGAGTCCCAAAATTCCTGCACTCGCGTGCAGGCCCAGGCACAATGAAACAAGTCTGCTTTAGGAAGTGAACATTTCGGGCAACTGTTTATGTGAGAAGTGTGGGAGTTGGAAAAAGGAATATTAAAGGCATATATAGCCTTGTGTATAAAGCGGAAATGTATTTCACGTAGAACCACATTGGAAGTGGCAGAATGCACTAGTTGAGATCATCTCAATATTTGTTGGGTCAGATCCTCTGAAAAAATTACGGAGGACCATTTAAAAAAAAAAAATTGTCTAGATAAATTCTTTTGAGAGCGTGATCGAAGTTCTCCATATGTATGTGATAAAGAATTATGAACCGGTGGTGTTGTGAATAGATTATCAAATTCTATATCACTTTCTGCTTCTGCTATGTCCCGTACTCTGGAAGTAAGAAATTCAATTATAGAATCTTATTGAGGTAAATGAAATGAAGACAATTTAAATTGTGTTCTGACGATATCCCATGATAAGAAAGTGCTGGAATTAGTATCCAGCAGATCCCCAACAGAAGAAACATGTGCACTCTGCCACTCCGAGTAGTCCAATTTGTCTGAGTCAGGTGGGTAAAGTGGTGAATGCCACAGAGGAAATCTTTTTGATAGGCAAAAGGGTAAACCATATAATTTTCGTATCGCCTTCCATGTGGCAATGGTGTCTTTAAAGATAACACTTCTCTTAATTTCTGGGGGGAGTTCTGGTAATTTAGCATGTAGCAGGGTGGGTAAAGGCCAAGGTGCTGCTAAAGCTTTCTCAATTAAAATATTGGAGAAATATGACGTGTCCATAATCCAATCTTTAGCATGGCGAAAGAGAGCTGCTAAATTATATAATCTAATATCTGGGCATTGAGCGCCACCTTTAGAAGTAGGGAGACAGAGAGTGGAATAGGCAATACGAGGTCTCTTTGATTGCCAAATAAATTTAGTGAAATATGATTGGAGTAGGGAAATGTCAGAATGTTTGAGTAAAAGGGGTATTGTTTGCATTGGATATAACAGTTTTCCAAAACACATCATTTTGATAAAGTGGGTACGGCCTAGAATTGACAATGGTAGAGATTCCCATCTCTGGAGATCTTGTTTTATTCTCTTAATTATAGGGCGATAGTTCAGGGAATATAGTGAGGAGGGAGTTCTGCCAATCTGGATTGCAAGATAAGTAATATAGGATTTAGCGATGGAGACCCCCGCAGGACCCGAAGTAGACCTCTTATGTGGAGTTAGGTAAAGAAGTTGACTTTTATGTATATTGATTCTATACCCAGAGAAGGAACCAAAAAATTTTAAGGCATCTAATACTAACGAAACATGTAGATCTGGGTTATCTAAATATATTAAAGTATCATCAGCAAAGCATGTAACTTTGATGACTTGGGAACCAACCCGTATGCCTGAGAAAAAGTCAGAAGAAATAAGATATCTAGCAAGAGGCTCAATCTCCAAATTGAACAATAGAGGGGATAGGGGGCAACCCTGTCTGGTACCTTTTTGTAAGGGAAAGCTATCTGAAAGGAAACCCGGGGTATGAATTCTAGCTTTCGGAGATGTGTATATTGTGGAGATAAAATCTTTGAATTGACCTGTGATACCAAATTTCGTTAAGGTCATGTCCAGCCACTCCCAGCTGATATTATCAAAAGCCTTTTCGGCGTCAATTGCCAACAGTCCTGGAGAGTGGCTGGAACGACCCCCAGATTGGACACCAGACTGGGCTGCTAATACCGTTCTTATATTAGTGACACCACAATGTCCTTTTATAAAGCCAACTTGATGGCTGCCTATTAGTGATGGTAGGATGTCTGCCAATCTATTGGTCATAATCTTTGCCAACAATTTTAGGTCTAAATTTATTAAAGAGATTGGCCTGTACGAATTAGGAGATGTCGGATCCTTCCCCTGTTTGTGTAGTATTTTGATATATGCAGTATCTCCCGAGGGGAGCATGTGATGGTCAGTCAGAATAGTTTGGAAAGTAGAAAGAAGGGTAGGGGAGATGGCAGAAGACATAGATTTATAAAATTCCGCACTATAGCCATCAGGGCCTGGAGCTTTGTTATTTTAAAGTGTAGAGATAGTGGCAGTAATTTCCTCCAATGTGACTGGGGCGTTGAGAGAATCAAGAGAAGGTGTATCAAGAGAAGGTAGAGTTAATGACTCTAGAAAGTTCTTACCAGCAGCTAGATCAAGCCTATCTTTGGAATATAGTGAGCAGTAAAATTGTTGTAAAAGTTGTGATATGACTTTAGGATCTTTTTGTACATTACCCGCTGTATCTTTAAGAGCAGGGATATGTGTAGTAGGTCTACGTCCTTTAGCAAGGTTAGCTAACATTTTCCCTGATTTATTACCATAGCGGAATAAACGGGACATGTATTGATCTCTATATATAGCATTGAGTTTTTCCTGTGCAATTTCGAAAGCTTGTCTAGCTGCTGTCCATTTAGATTTATTGTCATCTGTAGGGGAAGACAGGAAAAGAGTGTATGTAGAGCACAGATCTTGGGAAAGTTGAAGATAGTTTTTACGTGCTTCACGTTTCTGGGCAGCCACATAAGATATTATTTGGCCCCTTAGAACTGCTTTTGCAGTCTCCCAGAAAAGTATTGGGGATTGTGTACGTTGAGCATTGTTAGAATAGAAGTCTGACCACCATTTTTTTAATAGTTTGATAAATGATTCATCATTAGCTAAATGAGAAGGAAATCTCCAAATAATATCGAATCCCTTCTGAAAAATATCTCTTAATTGTAAACTAACAGGGGAGTGATCCGAAATTACTATATCATGAATTTCAGAGTCTTCTACTCTGCCAAGAGAGTCCGGTGACACTAAACAGTAGTCTATTCTTGACCAGGCCGTTTGGGAGTGAGAGTAAAAAGAGTATTCTCTACCATCTGAGTGTAGATGACGCCAAGAATCAGATAGGGAGGTAGAATTAAGAAAGTTGGATAAAATATTATCTGATGAAGTATATACAGTAGGGGTCTTAGTTCTTTTTCTATCTTCAGTTGTATTAAGAACAGTATTTAGGTCTCCACCAACTATTTTAAGATTATTGTCATCTTGCAGAATGAGGTTTTCCAATAAAAAAAAAAAATCAGGTCTCTGAGTGTTGGGACCATAAACGTTATATATGCTATATTTGCCCGCTGGAGTGTCAATAAGAAGATGACATATCCTGCCTTCATCATCTTGATATTGAGTTAATACCGTACAGTTTAAATTTTTATGTGTAAGAATAACTACCCCGCCTTTACGGTTAATAGCTGGTGAATCATAAACTGCACCCACCCAAAAACGTTTGAGTCTGAAATAAACTGATTCAGTTAAATGTCTTTCTTGCAATAATACTATATCGGCCCTAAGTCTCTTAAGGTGTTTCAGTATAGAAGTCCTCTTAGATGGGGAACGTAGTCCCTTAACATTCCAAGTGATTAATTTCATATAATATTAATAGAAGAGGAGGTGTTAAGAAGAGACCCTGGAAGCACAATAACATAGTGGGTAACCCTTTCAGGCAGAAAAAGAGGATAGCATGTAGCATATTCAGACAAACTAAAGGTGATATACCTAAGAATAAAACAGTTAACAATATAAACTAAGCAAATAAAGTGAGATGTGGACTTCACTTTTTTCGTATTGTCCAATGTTCGGAGCATTCGCAAACTCCGCATTATGGATAAGAAATAAAGAGAAAGAAATAACTGGTGGAGAGGTCACATCAACCTCCGCTCCACTAAATGAGTATATATAAAAATTAAAGACATACACATCCCTACCCTCCTGAGAAATGTGTGAGTTGTCACAGGGAAGCAAATAAATAAAATAAAATAAAAGGGAGAGCCAGTATATAATGATTAGTACTTAAAGAAGTTGTACTTAAACCTAAAACCATACAAGGTGGAATTATACATATACATACATATACATGCACACACACACTTATACATATATACATAAATAAATACATACTTACACACAGACACACACACCACCAAATGCATTACTACCTAGACTAAAGAAAATAATAATGTAGTAACAAGGTGCCCCTAATATAGTATTTAGTCAACATATATAGGGATAAATGGAGAAAAAAATACTCAGTTTTAATGAGAAGCATAGCGTCCAACAGAATAGAGGTGGAGTTCATAATCATTCCATTTTTTCTACCGTGTCAGTAGGACTATTCAAACGTCGTCTCTTGTGCTTGTCTTGAATAGGTGGAGTGAGACCCTTTACATCTGGGGGCTAGGTTCACACTATGTAACTGTGCGGCTGTATTTTTTATGCAGCTGTAAATGTGCGGATGAAACTACGGCCGTGGGAAAAAATAGACATGCGGCTGAAAACATACGATCATTTACTTGGAAATCTGGTTCAACTAAAAATAACAAATAAAATCTTAAGAAAGTGATGCAAACACCTCTGGATGCATCTGGGAAAGCAGGGAAACAGTTTACATGAATAGCTATTACCGGGGTTTGCGATCCTCTGCAGTATGCCGATGCTGATGCCTCTCATGGTTAATATATTGAATTAATAAAACACATTTTCTTTGTAATAAAGTCCCTTTCGTTGTTCAATAATTTAATTCTAATGAATCCATCATTTTGCAATTAAATATACTGTTAAAATAAATATATATATAAATAAATGTGTATTTATATATATTTATTTTTTGACAGTATATTTAATTGCACAATGATGGATTTGTTAGAATTAAATTATTGAACAACGAAACTGATTTTATTTCTACGAAAATGTGTTTTATTAATTAAATATTAATTAGTACAGGAAGCTCCAGTAAGCCGTTAATTCATATTGCCGGCAAAAGAGCTTTCTGTACTAATCATCACTTTACTGTAATTAAAACATCAAATGTTTATTCTAATTATGTTATGTTATCACAATAGCATTATTAGAAGAAACATTTAGAATTAACTGTGCGCTCAGCTGATTGGCTGATAGGCTCAGCGCACATATAATTAGCGGGTCCGCAGCACAGTGACTTCATTGTGCTGCGGACCAGCGAAGAGGACACATCGGGGTGAGTATAGAGCTCTCCCCACTCCCTCCCCAGCACTACACCCCTCCCAGCAAGGAAGGGGGGTCACTTAACCCCTTCCTTGCTGGGATGGGTGCAGTCTGACATCAGTCTGGCCCCCAAGGGGTTAAGGGGGATACAATACATCCTCCCTTAACCCCTTGGGGGCCAGACTGTAAGCAGCGATCTGTAAAGATGCTGCATACTGTAAGGAGCACAACACCGCTCACAATGATGGGTGTTGTGCTCCTGTTTGTGTGTTTTTTGTGTGTTTCTCCCTTTTTGTTTTTCAGATATCGGTATCCTGGGGATTACGTCGGATTCGGTGGACTACGTCGATGACCAACGGTTGTTTTTTTTGTTAGTTTTTTAAATAAAATGGTCAATGAGGGGTGTGGGGGTGTTTTTATTTGAATAAAAAAAATTTTTAACTTGTGTCTTGTCTTTATTTCTTTACTTTATAGACTTAGTAGTGGAAGCCGTCTAATAGACGGAATCCATTACTAAGTTGGGGCCTAGTGTTAGCCGGTATAAAATGGCTAAGACTAACCCCTTATTATTACCCCAGTACCCAATGCCACCAGGGGTACTGGGAAGAGCCGGGTGCCAGTGGTCCTGGAGCGTCAAAATTGGCGCTCCTGGACCGGGCGGCAGCAGGCTGGTAAGATTTAGGCTGGGGAGGGCCTGAACCAATGGCTCTTCCCACCCTGGTGTTACCAGGCTGCTGTCGTTTGGTTTTTAACCCGGCTGGTTATAAAAATAGGGGGGACCCTATGCGTTTTTTTTTAAATAAATAAATAAATTAAAAAAAAACGCAATGGTCTTGTAAATTTTTTACGGGTCCGTTTACGATGGGGCCGTAGATTCATACATAGTGTGCACTGTGCAGCCGTATATCGTATACTTTCCAGCGTATGCATGAACCACCAAAAATACCGCCGCACAATTACAGCCGCAAATACAGCCGCACAGTTACATAGTGTGAACCTTGCCTTAAGGGAAGAAATGGCTTCCTCAGGAGAACTGTAAAGAGAGGCTGAACCATCCGATTTGAAAACTTTCAGTATGGCAGGATAAAGAAGAGCAAATCGTTTTTGATTTTTTACCAATGTCGAGCAAATGTGTGCAAAAGCTTTACGTTTTTGAACCACTGCTGCGGAGTAGTCATTAAACATGAGGATTTTGTGGCCACGAATTGCAACATCAACTGTAGATTTTTTAAAGCTTTGTAAAATGTTGTTTTTATCATTATAATTCAGATACTTGACAATCACTTGCCTGGGTTTCTGTTCTTTTTTATTTGCATCTTGCTTTTGTTTCGCTGGTGGGGGTCCCACACGGTGCGCTCTTTCCACAGTAATGTGACCTGGGATACCCAAGGCTTGGGGAATTTCTAGAGAACATATAGCATGTTATTGCATGGCTGGAATAGATTCAGGTAAACCTATAATACTTAAATTGTTGCGCCTAGAGCGGTTCTCTAGATCATCAGTCTTTGTTTGCAATAAAGCTGTGACATTCATATTTTGTTGTAGTTTTATTTTTGTAGAATGTATTTCATCTTCTAACAGGCTGACTCTCTCCTGAAGTTCAGTAATCTGTGAGGTATGCATTGCTATATCTCCCTGTATGGTTGCTAGGGAGGAAACTATAGTGGCCTCAAGAGAGGATTTTATGTCATTTAATATCATTTTGGACACTTGAATTGCCAGTGCCTTGCAAGACATATTTAGTCCTGGTATTATGGTGTCACAGAGGTCCGGCACTGGGGTTTGTGAGGTATGTGTTTCCTCTGTGTGTGCCTCAGCAGCAGCACCTCGTGTCGGCGCCATCTTAGGTGTCCCTGTGACAGAGCTGTGAGGTAAATGAAGGAGGGCTTATGGGGAGGTGTATAACTGCCGGACCATATCTCTGGCACTTAGAGAAGTCAGAGATGTGGTCCGGCAGGGCCGGTAATGTCAGGAGTCAGAGCGGGGAGCGATATTATGAGCGGAGGGTGGAGGAGCTCACTCACACTGCTGCCATCCCATACGCGCCGGAACCGGAAGTCCCTGGAATCCCCTCAATAAGCTGGGATTCCCTGCCTACGGGGTTTTCCACCCAGAAGCAGAATGCGGTCTGCTTCTGGGCGGGAAATTTAAAATCCCTGCAGAGAAGTTACAGTTACAGTCCCAGGGGGACTTCTAGTATGTATGTAAAAAAGTACACTACCGTTCAAAAGTTTGGGGTCAAATTGAAATGTCCTTATTTTTTAAGGAAAAGCACTGTACTTTTCAATAAAGATAACTTTAAACTAGTCCTAACTTTAAACAAATACACTCTATACATTGCTAATGTGGTAAATGACTATTCTGGCTGCAAATGTCTGGTTTTTGGTGCAATATCTACATAGGTGTATAGAGGCCCATTTCCAGCAACTATCACTCCAGTGTTCTAATGGTACAATGTGTTTGCTCATTGGCTCAGAAGGCTAATTGATGATTAGAAAACCCTTGTGCAATCATGTTCACACATCTGAAAACAGTCTAGCTCGTTACAGAAGCTACAAAACTGACCTTCCTTTGAGCAGATTGTGTTTCTGGAGCATCACATTTGTGGGGTCAATTAAACGCTCAAAATGGCCAGAAAAAGAGAACTTTCATCTGAAACTCGACAGTCTCTATTCTTGTTCTTAGAAATAAAGGCTATTCCATGCGGGAAATTGCTAAGAAATTGAAAATGTCCTACAACGGTGTACTACCCCCTTCAGAAAACAGCACAAACAGGCTCTAACCAGAGTAGAAAAAGAAGTGGGAGGCCGCGTTGCACAACTAAGCAAGAAGATAAGCACATTAGAGTCTCTAGTTTGAGAAACAGACGCCTCACAGGTCCGCAACTGGCATATTCATTAAATAGTAGCCGCAAACCACCAGTGTCAACATCTACAGTGAAGAGGCGGCTGTGGGATTTTGGCCTTCAGGGCAGAGTGGCAAAGAAAAAGCCATATCTGAGACTGGCCAATAAAAGAAAAAGATTAAGATGGGCAAAAGAACACAGACATTGGACAGAGGAAGACTGGAAAAAAGTGTTGTGGACGGATGAATCCAAGTTTGAGGTGTTTGGAACACAAAGAAGAACGTTTGTGAGACGCAGAACAAATGAAAAGATGCTGGAAGAATGCCTGACGCCATCTGTTAAGCATGGTGAAGGTAATGTGATGGTCTGGGGTTGCTTTGGTGCTGGTAAGCTGGGAGATTTGTACAGGGTAAAAGGGATTCTGAATAAGGAAGGCTATCACTCAATTTTGCAATGCCATGCCAGACCCAGTGGACAGTGCTTGATTGGAGCCAATTTCATCCTACAACAGGACAATGACCCTAAACATACCTCCAAATTGTGCAAGAACTATTTACAGCAGAAGCAGGCAGCTGGTATTCTATCGGTAATGGAGTGGCCAGCGCAGTCACCAGATCTGAACCCCATTGAGCTGTTGTGGGAGCAGCTTGACCGTATGGTACGCCAGAAGTGCCCATCCCACCATTCCAACTTGTGGGAGCTGCTTCTAGAAGCGTGGGGTGCAATTTCTCCAGCTTACCTCAACAGATTAATAGCTAGAATGCCAAAGGTGCGCAATGCTGTATTTGCTGCAAAAGGTGGATTCTTTGACGAAAGCAAAGTTTGATGTAAAAACAATGTTATTTCAAATACAAATCATTATTTCTAACCTTGTCAATGTCTTGACTCTATTTTCTATTCATTTCACAACGTATGGTGTTGAATAAGTGTGACTTTTCATGGAAAACACAAAATTGTTTGGGTGACCCCAAACTTTTGAACGGTAGTGTAAATAAATGTTTTTTAATTAATAAGTAATCCCCTCCCCTAATATATGTTTGAATCACCCCCCTTTCCCCATTTTATAAATATAAATAAATAAATAAACAAACAATTGCCTGAACTAAATTATCACATTCCCGATCTCGCACGATAAATGGCGTAAGCGCCAAAAAATTTTAAAGTGCGAAATTGCGCATTTTGGGTCGCATCAAATCCAGAAAAATTCAAGGTACCAATAGAAAGTACAGATCATGGCGCAAAAAATGGCACCTCACACAGACCCATAGACTAAAGGATAAAAGCGCTATAAGCATGGTAATAGAGTGATTTTAAAGGAACATTATTTAAAAAAAAAAAAAAGGTTTTAGTTTTTTAAAAGCCATCAAATAAAATAAAAGTTACGCAAGTTACATATTGTTGTAATCATAAGAACTTGAGGAACATGCATAACATGTCAGTTTTACCCTAGGGCAAACAGCGTAAATACAAACACTCCCCAAATTTTTAAAAAGTGTTCTTTTTTTTTTTTTTTTTCAATTTCATCACACATTTAATGTTTTTCTGGTTTTGCAGTCTACTTTATGCAAAAATGTTGTATGCCATTGCTAAGTACAATGAGTGGCACAAAAAATAAGGGCTCATGTGGGTCTGTACGTGAAAAAATTTACTCTAGTATCGGGCTGCTCAAAAGTACTTGATACTCGAGCTAGTACCGCATGCTGTTCGGGTGCTCTTGTACAAAAAGCTTGCTGAAATTATTATTAAAATAGTTATGGAACTAATTAGTATCCAAACTGTATCTGAAAAGTTAGAGAAGAAATCTGATTTCCAAAGATAATCGACTTTCCTTTCCACCAGTTTGATGATATCCCCATTTTTATTGCACACTATTTCTTATATTTCTTATAAAAAAACGTAGTTATCGCTAATATATCAGACTTTTTTCTATAGTTTGCTATTTTCATCCTTATTGATAGATAAACTTCTAGGATAAATAGTTGCAAAATGGAGTAAACCTCTTAAGTTTTTTTTGTAACATTAGGAAACTAGATTTGCATTTCTAGGGGAATACATAGTGCTTGAAAAGAGCACCCCTTTACAGTGACTTCTCTTTAAGAAAAACTTTAACTGTTGATTCCACTTCCTTTAGGCTAGGTTCAGACTATGTAACTGTGCGGCTGTATTTTTTATGCGGCTGTAAATGTGCGGATGAAACTACGGCCGTGGGAAAAAATAGACATGCGGCTGAAAACATACGGTCATTTACTGGGAAATCTGGTTCAACTAAAAATAACAAATAAAATCTTAAGAAAGTGATGCAAACACCTCTGGATGCATCTGGGAAAGCAGGGAACACAGTTTACATGAATTGCTATTACCGGGGTTTGCGATCCTCTGCAGTATGCCGATGTCTCTCATGGTTAATCTATTAAAATAATAAAACACATTTTCGTTGTAATAAAGTCCCTTTCGTTGTTCAATAATTAAATTTAAACTAATTCATCATTTTGCAATTAAATATACTGTTAAAATAAATATATATATATATAAAAAAAATGTATATTTATATATATATATATTTATTTTTTGACAGTATATTTAATTGCAAAATGATGGATTCGTTAGAATTAAATTATTGAACAATAAAACTGAATTTATTTCATCGAAAATGTGTTTTATTAATTAAATATTAAATAGTACAGGAAGCTCCATAAGCCGTTAATTCATATTGCCGGCAAAAGAGCATTCTGTACTAATCATCACTTTACTTTAATGAAAACATCAAATGTTTCTTCTAATTATGTTATCACAATAGCATTATTAGAAGAAACATTTAGAATTATATGTGCGCTCAGCTGATTGGCTGATCGGCTGAGCGCACATATAAAGAGCCGGTCCGCAGTACAGTGACTTCATTGTGCTGCGGACCAGCGAAGAGGACACATCGGGGTGAGTATAGAGCTCTCACCACCCCCTCCCCAGCACTGCACCCCTCCCAGCAAGGAAGGGGGGGTCAGTTAACCCCTTACTTGCTGGGATGGGTGCAGTCTGACATCAGTCTGGCCCCCAAGGGGTTAAGGGGGATGCAATACATTCTCCCTTAACCCCTTGGGGGCCAGACTGTAAGCAGCGATCTGTAAAGATGCTGCATACTGTAAGGAGCACAACACCGCTCACAATGATGGGTGTTGTGCTCCTGTTTGTGTGTTTTTTGTGTGTTTCTCCCTTTTTGTTTTTCAGATATCGGTATCCTGGGGATTACGTCGGATTCCGTGGACTACGTCGATGACCAGCGTTTTTTTTTTTTGTTTTTTTTTTATAAAATGGTCAATGAGGGGTGTGGGGGTGTTTTTATTTGAATAAAAAATTTTTTTAACTTGTGTCTTGTCTTTATTTCTTTACTTTATAGACTTAGTAGTGGAAGCCGTCTAATAGACGGAATCCATTACTAAGTTGGGGCCTAGTGTTAGCCGGTATAAAATGGCTAACACTAACCTCCCATTATTACCCCAGTACCCAATGCCACCAGGGGTACTGGGAAGAGCCGGGTGCCAGTGGTCCCGGAGTGTCAAAATTGGCGCTCCTGGACCGGGCGGCAGCAGGCTGGTAAGATTTAGGCTGGGGAGGGCCTAAACCAATGGCTCTTCCCACCCTGGTGTTACCAGGCTGCTGTCGTTTGGTTTTTAACCCGGCTGGTTATAAAAATAGGGGGGACCCTATGCGTTGTTTTTTTTAAAATAAATAATGAAAAAAACGCATAGGGTCCCCCCTATTTTTAGAACCAGCCGGGTTAAAAACCGAACGACAGCAGCCTGGTAACACCAGGGTGGGAAGAGCCATTGGTTCAGGCCCTCCCCAGCCTAAATCTTACCAGCCTGCTGCCGCCCGGTCCAGGAGCGCCAATTTTGACGCTCCAGGACCACTGGCACCCGGCTCTTCCCAGTACCCCTGGTGGCATTGGGTACTGGGGTAATAATAGGGGGTTAGTGTTAGCCATTTTATACCGGCTAACACTAGGCCCCGACTTAGTAATGGATTCCGTCTATTAGACGGCTTCCACTACTAAGTCTATAAAGTAAAGAAATAAAGACAAGACACAAGTTTACTAATTTTTTTATTCAAATAAAAACACCCCCACACCCCTCATTGACCATTTTATTAAAAAAAACATTAAAAAAACGCTGGTCATCGACGTAGTCCATGGAATCCGACGTAATCCCCAGGATACCGATATCTGAAAAACAAAAAGGGAGAAACACACAAAAACACACAAACAGGAGCACAACACCCATCATTGTGAGCGGTGTTGTGCACCTTACAGTATGCAGCATCTTTACAGATCGCTGCTTACAGTCTGGCCCCCAAGGGGTTAAGGGAGGATGTATTGCATCCCCCTTAACCCCCTGGGGGCCAGACTGATGTCAGACTGCACCCATCCCAGCAAGGAAGGGGTTAACTGACCCCCCCTTCCTTGCTGGGATGGGTGCAGTGCTGGGGAGGGGGTGGGGAGAGCTCTATACTCACCCCGATGTGTCCTCTTCGCTGGTCCGCAGCACAATGAAGTCACTGTGCTGCGGACCGGCTTATTATATGTGCGCTCAGCCGAACAGCCAATCAGCTGAGCGCACATATAATTCTAAATGTTTCTTCTTTTTTTTTTTTTTTTTTCAACTTTAAATTTTTATTGAGCATTTTTCAAATATAACAATAAAGCACGGCTGGGACACTCCAGCACCTGCACACCAAACAGTGTACACACAACTATGCAAATCCATGCAGCAGGAAAACGCATATACAGATAAACAAAAGGTGAGTAAAGGGTAAGTAAAACATCGCCCTGACACATGTTGTTTCTTGTGTTTAGAGGGAGACGTCAGTCGTGCCTCTAGGAACCTGGCTTACATTACAACCAGGGAGAAAAACATAAAATATAAAACATCCAACAAAAGAAACCCAGACAAATCGTGATGGCGAGCTATGATCTACTAAATGCCAATAAAACAAAAAAGGCAAAACAGCACTAAAACGCCCCAAAATAACATATCCCAACATATTGTGTACCTCTTCCAGCATTGATTATATACAGGAGCCCCACTTATGTAGTTGAAACGGGGGAGTTAGTTTTGGAGTTACCTGAAACATAGTACGATCTCCACTTATCCCAACGCTTATTGAGCACCTGCTTCGATCCCACTTTATCCCCTATTGCCATTTCCAAAGTGCAATTGAGTTGGACAGCGTGTACAATTTCCATAAGCGCAGGGATAGTTGGACACTTCCACTTCTGCGCTAATTTGGTTTTAGCTACCGTAAGTATGTGCATGGTGATTGACAGGTCATAAGAACACATATGAGTTAAATTCAAATGTAATAATGCTACTTCAGGTCCCCAATATGGGGAGTATCGGAGTACCTCGCATAGAAGGATGAATATTTGGTTCCAAAATGGACAGATTGTCCTACATGTCCACCAGATATGATAGAGCGAACCCACCTCCTCCTTACACCTCCAACATAGATTGGAACATGAGGGGTACATTTTGGCCAATCTATGTGGGGTTAGATACCAACGATACAATAGCTTTCGTGAAGCTTCCAGATGGGAAGCGCTGCGGGAAAATTTATAGTTATACAGGTAGGTGGCGGACCACTGGGAATCAGAGAATGACATCTGTAAATCGGACTCCCATTTGTCCTTGCATGAGAGGGGAACTGGGGTAGAGGTTAATGCACCATAAGCCTTAGAAATACCGTGCAGGCCCTGCGAGGTACTTTTAAAGAATAGTTCGTAGACACTCACAGGGGGATCATGGCCTGATGGGAGAGTAGAAACAAAGTGGCGGAGTTGGAGAAATTTGAAAAAGTCTCTGTTGGAAATATTATGTGAGCTAGTTATCTGGCTAAAGGAACATAATTTTCCGCCAATCATAAGATCTTTTAAAGTCCTCAATCCCCCATCGAGCCACACACCATAGTTTGTATTTGGTATACAGGCCTGAACTACTTCCAATGGCAAATCACCAATTCTGGTTGGAAGAAGATCTTGTCTTGTAGCTATGGTGGTCCAGACTTGGAGTGTGGCTTTGATGGTGAGATACGGGGACGATGGACCTCTGCCCGGTAACCTCGCCTGCCAAAACAGAACCTGAAAGTTGGGAGTGTTAGCTAACACCCTTTCCAATTCCACCCATTGCTTAGAATTATCTGCCAGCCACATGCATTTGGCTTGGTCAAGGATTGTAGCATGGTAATACTGCACAAGGTTAGGGCACCCCAGTCCCCCTAGTTTTAAAGGTAAACAGAGGATTTTTTCAGATACTCTTGCTTTTTGCCCTTTCCATACATAACTCATTAGGAGTTTTTGCAAATGGCGGAGCCGTGTTTTAGGGAACTGGATGGGCAGATTTCTGAAATAGAAAAGGATTTTGGGTAGCAGTATCATTTTCGCAACCGCAATGCGACCTATCCAGGAAATTGGTGTAGAGGAAAATGACTTAATATCTGCATGGAGTGTCGTAGTTAAGATATTCAAGTTGGTGAGTGCTAATTTAGAAGGAGGGAAGGTGAGGGTGATGCCTAAATAGGGGATTTGTCCCTGTGACCATGGGAAGGGGAATTTATTTTGTAAGTATTGTTGTTCGAGGGGGGATATACCCATGTTTAATATCAGGGACTTGGAGCTATTAACTTTATAATATGAGTGGCTGCCAAATTCTTCTAATATACGTGTGACCCCCTCCAGGGAAGTTTCAGGAGATGACAAGCAGAGGATAACATCGTCTGCGAACAGACCAATACGATGTTCTTTGGATCCGATTGTAATTCCCTGAATAGTATCTGCCTCTCTCACTTTCTGTGCTAGCGGTTCCATGACCATTGCAAATATCAGGGGGGACAGCGGGCACCCCTGGCGAGTGCCATTGGCCATAGAGAACCTATCGGACAATATTCCTGAAGTAAAGACTCTAGCACATGGAGAGGTGTACAGAGCCATAATTGCTTTATGGATATTCCCTATAAGCCCAAATTTGTGCAGGACTAGCCCTAAGTACCCCCAGTGAACGCGGTCGAACGCCTTCTCCGCATCCAGGGTAAGGAGCAGAGAAGGCGTTCGCCGCTGTTCCGCTACTGATAACAAGGAGATGAAGCGACGGGTACCGTCAAGCGTTTGTCGGCCTTTAACAAATCCGACCTGATCGTTAGATATAATTTGTGGCAAGATGTCTAATAGTCTGCTAGCCAAGATTTTGGCATACAATTTTAGGTCAGTATTCAAAAGGGATATTGGCCTAAAATTGGCTGGCACATCAGGGGATTTGCCCGGTTTGGGTAGGGTCACTAACAATGCCATGAGCATTTCAGTGGGGAAGGAACCTGTAGCTATGGCTGCGTTGAAAGTCCTAACTAAATAAGGGGCCAGGGTAGATTTATATACTTTGAAATATTCGTTGGTGAGGCCATCGGGCCCAGGGGATTTACCTGTTTTAAGGGTTTTTATGGCCGCTAACACTTCAGCTACCGTAAGGGGGGAAGAAAGGGCATCTGCTTGTTCCACCGAGATAGAAGGAAGCGATAGTGATTCAAGATATGAGTGGATGTTCTCAAGCTTGGGCTGCGGTGTAGCAGGATCTGTGTGGAGATTATAAAGAGATTCATAGTAAGAGGCGAAAGTATTAGCGATACCCTTTGGATCCACTATTTTTTCCCGAGACTGGTTATAGACAAATGGGATACGTGATTTGGCAGCTCTATTATTTATTAGTCTCGCTAAACGGGCGCCTGTTTTGTTCCCATGCCAATAATGTGATAGCTTCAGTTTTTTCAATGCTAATTCATATTTGTGGGTCTGCAATTCATGTAATTTGGTTGACAATCGGGATATCTCTTGGGCTCTTGCCTGATCATAAGTAACCTTGTTCAGCCTGTGGAGGTCAGAAAGTAATATTTGGAGGCGTGTTATTTCTAAGGAGTTGTTTTTCTTAAAATGAGCGCTTTGTTTTATGAAATGGCCACGTATAGTAGCTTTGTGAGCACACCACAATGTGGTGTCGTTCACTTGGTTGTTATCATTAATCCTAAAATACTCTTGGAGAGCTGATAGGATAGCAGGGGAGTATTTATCATGGGTCAGAATAAAATTATTTAGTCTCCACACTGAGTCATATGAGTGACGAGACTGATCTAGGAGGTCGAGAGTAATAGGAGAGTGGTCAGACCACGTTATGGAACCTATGGAAGTGGCTTTTATTTGGGGCAAGAGGGTCTTATCTACAAGAAAAAAGTCCAGCCGGGTATAGACTTTATGGGGATTGGAAAAGAAGGTAAAATCCCTCTCTCGAGGGTGCTGGATTCTCCAAGGGTCAACTAAATTATAATATATCATGCTCTTAGCTAATGGGGTAGGTTCAGGAATTGATGTTGGGGAAGTAGAATCCAACGATGGCCAGATCGTTAGATTATAGTCGCCAACAATTAAAAGAGGGCCCTGTCTACATTCTTGGGCTTTCTGAATTATTCTTTTAATGAATTTGTGCTGTCTTCTATTGGGCGCATAAAGTGACACCAACATATACCGGGTATTATTAATATTGCAGTCCAACATCACAAAGCGACCCCCCTCATCTATTGTTTTTTGGTGTAGTGAAAAAGCAGTAGAACTTTTAATCAGAACAGACACCCCGCCCCGCTTGCCTACCGCCGGAGCTGAGTAAATGTGAGGGTATTCCCTGTATTTAAGTCTATGGAGATCATCCTGGTTCAGATGGGTTTCTTGAACACAGCAAATATCCGCTTTCTGCAATTTCAGTTCCTTCCAGAGAAGGGAGCGTTTGAACGGGGAGTTTAATCCCTTAACATTCAGGGATACTATACGTGTACCCATGATAGAATAATAATTCTAGTGGTTGTCATGCTACCGGCAAATAGGCAAAAAGGGCGAAGCCCTCCCATCAGAGGTCTAGGGTAAGTGCTGCCTCCTGTGCTTCCCAATAGAAAACAGCTCGCCATCATAACTGGAAAAACTAAACACATAAACAAAAAAAATACAACATGAGAGTAGAAAAGGGTGGAAGATGAGGGTGAGAGTCTCATCTGACGGGGGTGTCTAACAGGTAACACAAGCAAAGAAAACCTGAGAGCTGCATGTCCCCACCGGCATAAGGGTAAATATACCCTCCGACCCGAATCATAAACAGAGTATCCAGTCCTCTTAAAGGAGCATACAGTGAATGAGAGATTTTGTCGTGCCTATAAAGCAAAGAGAGAGTTAACACGCAAACAGGGAATCAACGTGGGCGCTTCTTGCCGTATGTCACCGTGGACCATTCAGGGGAGATTGGTCGCCGCGAATGGCGCTTTCCTCTAGGATCCTCTTCCTCCTCATCCGGGGTCAAGTCCCAATCTTTGCAAAGTTTTGCAGCTTCATCCGGGTTATTGGCAATAATAGTTTTCCCATTGCTGGATACAATGAGTTTAACTGGGAACCCCCACTTATATGCAATTCCGTGATCTCTAAGGATCTTTGTGCTTGTTGCAAATTCCCTTCTGCGGGACAACGTAGCTGCAGACAGATCCGCAAAGAGCGAGATGGTAGAAAAACGTTCCGGAACGTCATTTGCTCTTCTTGCTGCTTCCATTATCTGTTCTTTAATATGATAGAAATGGACTCTTATAATCACGTCCCTGGGAGTTGCTGCAGGGAGATGTTTCGGCTTAGGGATGCGGTGAGCCCTATCTATAAACAGGTCTCTGTCAGAAGCGTCCGGCACCAAGGACACAAAATAGTCAGTAATAAACTCTTTCAGTTGGTCCGGCTTGATAGTCTCCGGAATTCCTCGGAGTCTGACATTATTGCGTCGAGACCGGTCCTCGACGTCTGCAAGTTTCAGTTTCAGGGCCTCAACTTCGTCTTCTAATGCACTATGCGAATCCAGAAGATCATTATGAGATTTAGTCAGTTCCGCCATCTTGGATTCAATATGGGACGTTCTATCTCCTATGGCCCCCATATCCTTTGATACCTTAGCTATAGCTTGATCAATGTTCTGCTGAATAGAGGTGTTCAAGTCGTGCAGTAAGAGTCGCATGACAGATTCAGTAACAGGCATATCGGTAGCAGAGGAGGGTTTGCAGGAGTATGGTAGAAGCGACCCTTCTCTATCTCTTGGGGTAGAGGCCTGCGTTTGAGAATGGGTCACCTTCCACGATAATGGCGTGGGAGGCAAGGAAGGGGCCTCAGCCTCGTTGTAGACGCCTGCAGCATACCTCGAGGGGCCCGAGGCACCCATATGGCGTTCCACCGTGCCGTGCATAGGCTGAATGTCCCTGGAGACGTTGGAGGCATCTGGGGACGAGGTCAATGCCAGCAAGGGAGGGGATGAGGCCTGGGTATTGTTTACCTCAGACCCGGATGTGGCCGGAGACTGTGCCCTGCCCGATGGAGGCTGTGAGGGAAGCGGGAGCCGAGACTGCCCTGTGGAGCTGTGCTGAGAGCGGCCGGCGCCATCTTGTGCGCGCTCCGTGGCGGAGACAAAGTCGGCTACCTTCTTCAGCCCCGGTCTTTTCTTAGACCTTGTCATGTTTGATCTCGGTGCCGGATCGATTAGGAGCCAGTCGCTGCTAAATTCGGGTCAGTCGGGATTGTATGAGCTGCTGTATCACCGGTATCTGCGGGAGCTCAGGACTCACACGTCCGTCTTCATCCGCAGCTGGACACGCCCCCCTCTAAATGTTTCTTCTAATAATGCTATTGTCATAACATAATTAGAAGAAACATTTGATGTTTTCATTAAAGTAAAGTGATGATTAGTACAGAATGCTCTATTGCCGGCATATGAATTACCGGCTTATAGAGCTTCCTGTACTAATTAATATTTAATGATTAAAACACATTTTCGTTGAAATAAATACAGTTTCGTTGGTCAATAATTTATTTCTAACGAATCCATCATTGTGCAATTCAATATACTGTCAAAAAATAAATATATAGATAAATATACATTTATTTATATATCTATTTTTTTTTAACAGTATATTTAATTGCAAAATGATGGATTCGTTAGAAATAAATTATTGATCAACGAAAGTGTCTTGATTACAAAGAAAATGTGTTTGATTAATTTAATATATTAACTATTAGAGGCATCGGCATTCGGCATCATTGCCGGCTATTTTTGAAGTACTCCGTACGGACCGCCTGTCAATCCACGGCCGCATATTCAGCCGCAAACAATGGTCTTGTTCATTTTTTACGGGTCCGTTTACGATAGGGCCGTAGATTCATACATAGTGTGCACTGTGCAGCCGCATATCCTATACTTCCAAGCATACACACGAACCACCAAAAATACCGCCGCACAATTACAGCCGCAAATACAGCCGCACTCTTACAACGTGTGAAACGAGCCATAATGTGCTTGCACTCACACTCAGCTATACACACTACTGCTATAATGTGCTTGCACTCACACTCAGCTATACACACTGCTGCTATAATGTGCTTGCACTCACACTCAGCTATACACACTGCTGCTATAATGATTATAAAATGATTTTTGGGGTGTGGAACCAATTATCTACATTTCAATAATTTCTTATGGGAAAATTTGCTTTGGTATAAGAGTGGATTTGGATTACAAGCACCGTCCCGGAACGAATTATGCTTGTAATCCAAGGCACCACTGTACTTACTGTCCTCCCATTCCTAAAAAGATCCTCTGAGTACAGTGGCCAAGAGTCCGTGGGGAGTTTCCTCGGCCACGTCTCTTTTCGTGTCTTGACCGCAATCAACTTCTGGGGGACTATCAGCCAGAAAACTTTGAACAAACCTAGAACGGTCCAGACTTTTTCTTGATTGCTGGCTTTGGGATTGACTACTGACTTCTGTGGAGCCGGAACTTTGAGGGATTGATTCCACAATAACAGCCTAGCTATTACTCACCTGACAACTGGGTCTTACTGGGAGCTGCAACCTTCATCCAATCCTGTTAGGATGGATGCTACCATGACCCCATGTTCCACCACTTCCACCCCCTTGACTGCTACCTCTCCTGCTGCCACTGGCCAAACCTTGAAAAGAGACAGACTTCTTTAGACACTTGAACACTTGCAGAGGACATTTTATTGCAACACAGGGGAAGGTGAAAGGATACTTCATGAGGGTCTGGAACGTGTAAACAGTTTTTAACCCCTTGCCTCTTCAGCCTGTTTTGGCCTTAATGCCCAGGGCCTATTTTTCAAATCTGACCTGTCTCTCTTTATGTAGTGATATCTCTGCGATGCTTTTAACTATCGCGGTTATTCTGAGATTGTTTTTTCGTGACATATTCTTCTTCATGTTTGTGGTATACTTTGGTTGATACACTCAGTAGTTTTTTGTAAATAACACAACATTTGCGCAAAAATTTGAAAAATTTACTATCCTTTATATTCAAAATTCTCTTTTTCTGAGAAAAATAGCCATGCCACATGAACTAATAATTAATGCAACATCTACAACATGTCTACTTTATGGTGACGTCATTTGGTGAACGTCCTTTTACTTGTTAGGATGTTAGAGGGCTTCGAAATTTTGCAGCGATTTTTCAAATTTTCAGGAAAATTTCAAATTCAGATTTTATTAGGGACCAGTTCAGTTCTGAAGTGGATTTGTGGGGCCTGTATGTTAGTTACCCCCATAAATCCCTCTACTATAAAAACTGCACCCCTCAAAGTATTCAAAGTAACATTTCATAAGTGTATTAACCCTTTAGGTGTTTCACAGAAATTTAAGCAATTTGGTGGGGAAATTTAAAATTTTCATTTTTTTTGGCAGATATTCCATTTTAATCAATTTTTTCCCTCTAACACAGCAAATACTAACTGAGAAATACCACTCACTATTTATTCCCCTTATTCCAATGTTTCTATAAATCCCCCATATGTGGCTGCTGTGCGTCACCTGACTCAACCACAGGCCGCAGACATGACAGAAGCCCTGTGTATTTTTGGGGTCTTTTCTTATTTCAGGTTTTTTATAGCCATTATATCATGTCACAGAGGCCTTGCGGTGCCAAAATATTTGTGTAAGACAGGTTGATGTTTCCATCGATACCATTCTGGGGGACATGTGACACCCTCATCATTTTTTATTAAATTTTTTATGAGGTGGTACGAATAAAAAAACACAATTTAGCAGCAGTTTTTCTCCATTTTTTTGCATGACGTTTACTATACATCACATATGACATGTTATAGTTGTCCGTCAGGTCGGTACGATTACATTGATATCCATTGTATATAGCTTTTGTTATAGTTTATGGCATTTATACTATATATACTGTTTGTGTCTTGCATATTGTAAGACCTGTATTATTAAACTTTTTTCACCAATGGAGTTATGTAAGGGCTTCTTTTTTGCGGCACAAGCTGACACTTTTAGTGGTAAACCTTTTGGGTAAATGTGTGCTATTGATAGCTTTTTTCTATATTTTTTAGGGGGCGGGATTAACAAAAAAATGTCATTTTGGTTAGTTTTTTATTTATTTTGTTAATGGCAATAATCGGGCGGTATAATTAACATAACGGGTTAATAGACGGGGTGATTACGGCCGCGGCGATACCAAATATGTGTACTTTATTTATAGGGGATCATTTATAAAGGGGGATGGGGAATATGTATATTTATTTGTTTATTTTAATTATTTATTTATTTAATTCATGTAGTTAATTATTTATTTATTGGTTTAATTAATTTATTTATTAATGTATTTATGTTTGTGTGTGTGTTTTGTGTTTTTTACTTTTCAGGTACATATATACAGTATAATGCACTACAGCACGTGATGAGTGCTGTAATTCACTATACTGTATATTGAATGAATGAATGAGCAGTCAGTGTTACACACTGACTACTCATTCAAACGATCAGACTCCTGCTACAGTGCTACAGTGCAAGGGCCTGATCGTTATATATCATAGTAACCCAGACGCACCGGGAAGCGTCTGGGTTACTATGGTAACCCCTCCGAAGCCGTGCGATTGCTCGTGCGGCTCCGGGGGAGGGGGGGGTTGCGGAGGAGTCTGAAGCCCACAGGAGGGCGATCAGTGCTGGGGGGACGGATCGGGGGTGGGGGGGAACAGGCCGGGGAGAGGATCAGGGTCCAGATCGGAGGAGGGGACGGAGGAACACAGGGAAGGTGAGCACGGGGAGGACAAGGAGCACGGGGGAGGGGGGCTGGGTAATGCACATCCGGGGGGGGGGGGGAGTGATCCGGGGGGGTGTGTCGGCAGGCAGTGTCGGCAGGAGGAGGCAGCATGCCGCAGCCTCCTCCTGCCGCCCGATCTTTATATTAAGCCACAAATCTCCCCATAGACGCTGCGGTCACATCGACCGCGGCGTCTATGGGGTTAACTGCCCGGGGGGAGCGCGGCTTCCCTCCGGGCAGTGGTAGCAGGAGGAGGTTGTGTGACACAGCCTCCTCCTGCTGCCCGATCGCAATTAGGGACAGAGGGGGGAGGCAGGGAAGCCATGACGTTCCTGGAACGTCATGTTGCATTAACTACCTGCTTTACATGACGTTCCAGGAACGTCATTTTGCGGCAAGGGGTTAATAGAAATATTTCCCGTTTTCTACCGCTGTTATACCAATGTCCACTGCTGTCCATGGTAAAAATTGGATGATTGACTGGCTGATTGACTTATTTAAAATTTGGATTTTCCAACTTTTGACACTTAAACAACAACATGCTTTAACAAATTTGCTGTTCTGTAATAGGCTCAGTATTGTAGCTACTATAGTTTGGCTGTTTTAATTAAATGTGTTAAGATTCGATTTGTGAATCTAATGCAAAGCTCATGAAAAGAATTTTCACCTGCTGGAAATCCACACTGTTTTTCTAGGGACCACTTAGCTGCTCTCTAATTAATTACACCATATCACAGGACAGTATACAGAGTATATAATTTTTTTATTCCAATGCATGTCGGGGCCACTACCCCTTTGTCAGGGACAACTACAAACAAATGACTCACTTCACATAAAAACACAGAATCTCTTTCCTTAGATCCTTCCCCCTCCCCCCATGTCACAATGGGAACTTTTACATACATTCTAAAATCTTCATAACATTGTAAATAGCACACTAATGGTATTTCTTCCTATTTAATTAACACAGAAAAATCCACTCCCTTTCTAAGAGTTAGAACTAGACCAGCATTTCATGTTACCTGTTTAGCACCAAAATGTTCATTCTGAAAATCCAGTAACTCTCCCTTTTACACAATTTAGAAAACCTATCCTTTCAATTGGGTACACTTTTAGTAGTTCTGCATTTGCATCATGAAATTGTGCAAAGTGTTTAGTGAAACAATCCCTAATTGTTATCTCTTATCTCTAGATATTCTACTTTTTATTTCTATTTCTTTAAATTCTGTACAGCTTGCCAATCTTTTTACCACATTTATATATACAGTACTTATTTTTTGTTCGTTTTTTTTCTCCTTTAAAAAAAAAAAAATAATTTTAAATGAGAATATGAAAAATCTATGAACTGACCGAAGGTTCCAAGACCTTCTAAAAATCATTTTTAAATTGTTGCCTATAGTTTTTGCTAGAAAGGGATCTCTTAGTAAACTACTACAATTTATCAACAATATTTTCCTTATGTCATTATGATTACCATTATGCTTTGTGATAAACATCACCCCTCAGTTTTTTTCTATTTTCCTTTCAATTCCTTTCTCTCCCTTTTTACACCATTTTGTTCTTGGAAATTTCTCCTCTTTAAGGCCCCCTTCACACGTCCGGAAAAACCATCCGGATTTCCTATCAGGAAATCCGGACGGATTTCCGGACCCATACACTTTAATTAGTCACGGACACCCTTCCGGATTTCTCCGGAAGGGTGTCCGTTCCGGAAAATAGATCCGGAAAAAATAGGACATGTCCTATTTTTATCCGGAATTCCGGCCCGGACGCTCCCATAGAAGTCTATGGGAGCGCCGGAATCACGGGCACTTTCCTGAAGTACATCAGGAAAGTGCCCGTGATTCCGGATAAGTGAGAGCCGGCCGGCCCCCGCAGCCACTGGCACCCCTACGTCCCCACCGCACAGGCAGCGGCAGCACAGGCCTCCCTCCCGGCGCCACGACCCCCGCCCCCGGACAGCTTCCACCAACTCCGCCCCCTCCCCCCGGACCGGACAGCTTCCAACCCCCGCACCCCCCCCCCCCCCCGGACCGGACAGCTTACAACCCCCGCACCCCCCCCCCCCCGGACCGGACAGCTTCCAACCCCCGCACCCCCCCCCCCCCGGACCGGACAGCTTACAACCCCCGCACCCCCCCCCCCCCCGGACCGGACAGCATGCACCAACCCCGCCTCCCCCCCCCCCCCGGACCGGACAGCTTCCCCCCCTCCCACGGACAGCATGCAGCCAACCCCCCCTCCCCCGGACCGTAGCCGCCGGATTGCCCGTACGCACAACGCCAGCGCCCCCCCCCCAACTCTCCCCCCCCCGGGACTCACCACTCTTCGCTGCACCGCCGGACCGGACAGCAGCCGCCCGATCACCCAGCTCGCCACTCTTCTCTGCATCTCCGCCGGCCCGCCCGGGACTCACCACCAGTCGCCGCCGACAGGTGAGATACAACATCCCCCCCCGAACTAAAACTCCCATCATGCAGGCCATGATGGGAGTTGTACTCCTGCTGCCTGTGGCCATCCAGGTTGCAGAAGTACAACTCCCATCATGCCTCTGCTGACAGGCCATGATGGGAGTTGTACTTCTGCTGCCTGTGGCCATCCAGGTTGCAGAAGTACAACTCCCACCATGCCTCTGCTGACAGGCCATGATGGGAGTTGTAGTTCTGCTGCCTGTGGCCATCCAGGTTGCAGAAGTACAACTCCCATCATGCCTCTGCTGACAGGCCATGATGGGAGTTGTACTTCTGCTGCCTGTGGCCATCCAGGTTGCAGAAGTACAACTCCCACCATGCCTCTGCTGACAGGCCATGATGGGAGTTGTAGTTCTGCTGCCTGTGGCCATCCAGGTTGCAGAAGTACAACTCCCATCATGCCTCTGCTGACAGGCCATGATGGGAGTTGTACTTCTGCTGCCTGTGGCCATCCAGGTTGCAGAAGTACAACTCCCATCATGCCTCTGCTGACAGGCCATGATGGGAGTTGTAGTTCTGCAGCCTGTGGCCATCCAGGTTGCAGAAGTACAACTCTCATCATGCCTCTGCTGACAGGCCATGATGGGAGTTGTACTTCTGCTGCCTGTGGCCATCCAGGTTGCAGAAGTACAACTCTCATCATGCCTCTGCTGACAGGCCATGATGGGAGTTGTAGTTCTGCAGCCTGTGGCCATCCAGGTTGCAGAAGTACAACTCTCATCATGCCTCTGCTGACAGGCCATGATGGGAGTTGTACTTCTGCTGCCTGTGGCCATCCAGGTTGCAGAAGTACAACTCCCATCATCCCTTATGTTGGCATACTAGACCATATTAAGAACTATTTTTTTTTTTCTCATCAGGAAATCCTGAAGGTTTTTCCTGATGGTTTCCTGATGGTAAAAACGGATTACTGTCAGGAAATCCTGATACTATCCTGATGACATTTGAGGTCTCCTGATCAGGATTTCCTGACAGTAAAAACTGACACGGACGTGTGAATGGGGCCTAAGTCTTTTCTCTTTGCTCCCCAAAACTTTATTTTTCTGTACAATTTCTTTTCATCCTCACCATGTGTCTTTTGGGAATATCAGTTTTCCAATGTTTCTGATGTTCACTGTAGAAATGTCAAAAACTTCCTTTTTCTTTAAATTTAATATTATTCCATCCATTCTTTTATTTGCACACTCTACGTCTCGTAAATCTAAAACTTTTAGTTTGGGTTACTAATTGCCCTTTGGGTGTGGCTTTGTCAGGACGGGGAGGTAGGGACAAGATAAGACAGTGGGCCCTGAGCCTGTACCAACTCACTGTCCCTACCTACTTTCCTCAATCGGCCATAGGCAGCCGTGGACAAACTCAAAGACATGCTCTACATTTAAGCAAGCAAAGGAATTCAGAATAGGGATCGCAGGAGTGGACAGGGGGAACTGGGATTAGGGTATGCACATTAATAGCCAGCAGTGAGAGACTGGTCACTGCTTTCATTTCTGAGGATCAAAAGCCCCGTCCGGGTCCCCATTGGACTGGTGCTCTGATCCTCAAGGTTCCGAACAGGCAGAGGCATGTGTCATTCAAAAAACACTGCTCAGCTGCAGCGATCAAGGCTAGCAGTAAACAGTGTAATTCCTGCATTGCCAGGATGCTGAAAGGCAAGCGAGTGTGTCAGACAAAAAGTAAAAACAGACCCAGTTCACACCAGGCTCACTGCACATTCCTGACAGGCTTAATTGAAAAGCCCATTGAATTTAATAATAAAAACGGAGAGAGAACAGTGACAAAAGAAAAACTGTGTGTGAACAACTAATAAAAAATGTCCGCTGTTTGCAAAGACAGCTAAAAAGGAGGAGGTTCCAATCTTTTCTTGTAATAAAAATGAGGATTGATATAATACATTGTTCCACTTAACATAGTCTCTCCAGACACTTTACACAATTTCATGATGCAAATGCAGAACTACTAGAAGAGTAGCTAATTGAAAGGAAAGGGGGGTTAACCACATATATTTAATAACCTCTGTTAAAGGTAGAGTTAATGGATCTTTAAAATGAACACTTTGGTGCTGGGTCAAAGTAAATGCTGAAGCAAGTATAATATCAAGGGGTCTAGTTCTAACTCTTAGAAAGGAAGTGGATTTTTCTGTGTTAATTAAATAGGAAGGCAAGTGATTAATTGTGCTATTTAGAATGTTATTAAGATTTTAAAATGTATGTAGAAGTTTTGGTTGGGACATGGGGGAGGGGGAGTGGTCTAAGGTAAGACATTCTGTGTTTAAATGTGAAGTGAGTCATTTGTTTGTAGTCGTTCCTTACGAAGGACAGGCATTGGAATAAAACTTGAAACTTGGCATTGGAATAAAAGTTATATACTCTTTATACTTTACTGTGACATGGTGTAAGCCAATGGAGAGGCACAGGCAGCTTAGCAGTCCCCAGGTAAACATTGTGGATCTCCAGTTTTCAAGATCTTGCAATCTGCATTCTTGGCCTGGGGGGGGGGGGAGCGGAGGGGGGAGTGTTGGCTATTACTCCCCTCTGAAAGAGTGAGTACCCTCAGCGGAGGCAACCATAGTCATAATTTTGGTGTTCATGCATTCTGAAACAAAACGCTATCCATTTTTTTCTGTTTTTTATATTTTCCGGCTACCAGCATGATATTGATTCTTCATGCCTGGTGAAGAAACACTACAGGGCTTCCCCATATGTAGCATTTGTAAAATACGAGACATGGGAATAAGCCCTTACTACTACTGTATATTCATGAAAATCATTCATCCTGTTCTAGTTACTTTAGAAAAGCCTGTCTTGTTATTATTTTTTTTACTGCAGATTTACACCTTTGAAAACATTTTAGCAAAACGAATGTTACCATATTTTCTTCATTGTGTTATGTCTTATATGTTACAAGGAAGTTTTCTTCTGTTATTGTGAAAGTCGGATTCATTTTTATTTAAAATGCTTTTTTCGTGACCAAATGTGACTTTGCTTTTGTTCATAAATGAATACTCTACAGACAGTGTTTATTTGTTTTATTTCTTTTAGCTCACATATTGGCTACAGTCCTTCTCTAAATCCCTTTTCATAAATATTGGCAGACCTTCAGGGCTAAATACAACAGCCAGGTGTAAAATTACTGTTCTGCATCAGAAATAAAACATAGAGGGTCTTTCCTCTGCACTTGTTATGTGAACTCATGCAGCACAGCTTACTATGTGTTTCATTTACAACTTTAGTAGCAAACATGCTTTCCTGAGAGTTATCTGAGGTTAGAAAGTGTTTTATGGAAAAAAAAAAAAAAATCATATTATTCTAACAATTTCTAACACAATATCTCCATGGGAAAAAATCTATAAAATGATTTACACATCTGCTCAAACACATTCGACACAAAAAAATCAAGTTGAAGATGCAAAATAACTAATTTTGCTGAGTACAGTAAAAAAAAAAATCTATGTGAAGAAAATGATACACTAGGACACAATTAAAATTGATTTTCATCCTCTCCTCCTATGATCTTTTGCCTTGTAAATAAGTTTCTTAGATTGTCTTTTTTCAGAGTCAACCAATAGACCTAAACTTACGTGTCTATTCAGGGAAGATTGTAGTAGCCACTGGTCTGTCCCCTGAACTGTAAGCATACAGCAATGAACCTGCAAGAAAGCAGGCAGGGCAGCAATTAGAAGGAAATGTATTTTTACTTTTTTTGTTTATCTTGCCTTTTTTTTTTCTAAAAAGCATAATACATTTTTTAACTAGAAAAACCTTTATAAAATGCAAATTAGTGTAATTGTTATACCTGTTATGGTGCTGTTGGTCAATATGCAACAGGCTTAGTTTTTGTAGAACTACAAAATCAAGCGTTTTGTGGTTTTACAAGGGGGAATAGGAGCATGGCTTAACCCCTTAACGACATCGGGCGTACCTATACGCCCCCGCAGGGTGGGCTTTAAAGCAAACGGGCGTATAGGTACGCCCGATGTTTCCCCGATCGCTGTGTGTTCACACACAGCGGTCGGGGAAGATGGCCTGCTATAATGTATAGCAGACCATCTCTGCTCGTCGGCACGGGGGGTGATTAACCCCTCCCGTGCCGACGATCGCTGCTATATGCTGATCAATACAGATCAGCATATAGCAGCTGAAAACAGCTTTCCGGGTCATCGGTGACCTGGTGGCCCGGAAAGCAATGGCGATTGGTGCTGTCCGAGATAGCACCAATCGCCATTAGTGTCCCCAACAAAGATGGCGCCGATGCCACCCCCACGATCGCCGTGATAGGCCGGCCAGTACCGGCCGGCCCATCACGGCGATCATACTGTAAAAAACAGTTTTGCCGTGTTCTGCACCCCCCAGCTAGGTAGCTGAGAGGTGCAGAACAGGTGTGTGTGGTGCAGGTGTACCATACTCACCTGATCTGGCCGTCCGGAGCGAAGATCTGCGGTCCGCGCCGTCCTCGCATCTTCTTCGCGTCGCTTCCGGGTTCGTTCGTCCAGCTTCGGAAATCTTTGGAAACACTCGGGTCTTCGTTTTCGGCTGGCCTCGGTAATCTCCGGCAATCTTCTCTCTACTGCCCCCTAGCGGCTGATCAGTGAATATCATTCACTGATCAGTTGCTTTGGGTTAAAAAGATTTTTTTTTTTTTCCCCACAATTTTTTTTTTTTACTTTTTTTGCGCCCTAACGCCGCTGAGTACTGATCAGCATCGCACGTAAGTGCGCCACTAATCAGCAACTCCTCCTTTTTGGCGTAGGAGCATTTTCCCCCCCTATATCCTACCGCCACTGTCTGCTGATAAGTGCCGCACGTAAGTGCGGCATTTATCAGCAGCTCCTTTCTTGGCGTAGGGATATTATTTTCTTACTGTCAAAAAAACTTAAAAAACACTACATTACACTACACTACATGAAAAACAGTTTTACAATAAACATTTACATACCCCATATACTAGTCCCCGTATAAAGATGGCCCCCAGGGTGTTTTCGGCGTCTGGCGCATATGCTATTATTGCCTCCAACACCGAAACAGCCAGTGAGAATGAATGGGGGGATCCTTCTTTCCTCCATTCATCCTCATCATCATCATCATCAAGTGACGTGTCTGGGGGTAGCGTAGCGTACGCTGCCCCCCAGACACGTCTTTTCCGCCAGTACCGTCCCAATAAGAGATCACGGTATGGCGTGAAATTCTACAAACTCTGTGACAGTACCTCAGGGTACACTTACAGATTTAGGGTACGTGCACACTGCGGAATGGCGAAGGATAACACTTTGTGCATTCCGCAGCTGGCACCCGCCGGCGGACTGATGCAGGCGTGCGTCTCCGCCTGTGTCATAGACTCTATTCTATGCATGGGCGGATTCCGTTGTCCGTCCAAAGAATCAACACGTTCATTCTTTGGACAGAGGGCGGAATCCGACCGTGCATAGAATGGAGTGTGACACGAGCGGAGACGCGCGCCTGCATCAGTCCGCCGGCGGGTGCCAGCTGTGGAATGCACAAAGGGTTATCCTTCGCCATTCCGCAGTGTATATGTACCAGTACAGTGTATGAAGGAAGGGACACCCGAATCCAGCCCCAGATGAACCCACTCCCCCCCTCCCGTCCTCAGAGTTAGTGGGGATAACTTTTATACCAGCACCCCCTCCTCTGGTCTCTCGCTGCCCGAGCTACTGTAGCTTGCAGCACGATCCGAACATATCAGAAGCACTAATAAAGCCCTAATATTTAGCAGCAATGGAGCGGACCCAGCACTTCTGGATATGAAGGACCCCTTATCGCACCAGGGAAACATTTTCCAGGTGACGTCCCCCACACTGGAAAACAGGAGACCCCAGAAGAAGTGCAGAGTGTGGAGTAACAGGGGGATCAGGAAGGACACCATTTTCCAATGTGACGCCTGTCCTGATCGCCCCAGCCTCTGCATACTGGATCGCTTCAAGGCGCACCACACATCACTGGGGTTCTACATTATCTAAATTCTGTCCCTTATTCCTATTTCAGGGGTCACGTTGATCCAGGGATTAATCTGATCGCCATTATGGAGTCGGGAAGGATTTTTTCCCAGTGATGAGGCTACTGTCGTCTGCCTCACAAGGGTTTTTTTGCCTTCCTCTGGATCAACACAGGTTGAATTTGATGGACACCTGTCATTTTCAACCTTAAAAACTAATAATTGGCCTAATACCCCCAAATAAATTAGAATTGTCCCTTTTCCCCAGCTAAATAGGTATGGCCGCCATTCCCATTAGAGGATGCCATGATGCAATTACAAAGCCTCTCTGCGGCCAGAACAGTATAAACCCCCCACAAGTGACCCCATTCTGGAAACTACACCCCATAAGGAATCTAACAAGGGGGGCAGCGGGGATATGGCCCCCTGGTGACGGCCACATTTGTGGCGTGAAAATAATAAAAAAAAAAAATTATTTTCACGGCACATGTTCCACATATGTGCCCATCACCAGTGGGGTCCATATCCTCACTGCACCCCTTGTTGGATTCCTTATGGGGAGTAGTTTCCATAATGGGGTCACGTGTGGGGGGTTTCTACTGTCCTGGCAGCACATGAGCTTTGTAAATGCGACATGGCCTCCATCCTCCATTCCAGCCTCTAAATGGCGCTCTGTCCCTTTGGTGGCTTGCCCTGTGCCCATATAGCACATTATGTCCACATTTGGGGTATTTTCGTACTCAGGGGAAACTACCCTACACGTTTTGTGTTCACTTTCTTTTTTAACCCCTTGTGGAAAAGGAAAAAATCAAGGCTAGACCAACATTTAGTGTAAAAAATGTTTAATTTTTACACTAAATCATTGATCTTGTCTTGATTTTTTCATTTTCACAAGGGGTTAAAAGATAAAAAAAACACTAAATGTGTAGCGCAATTTCCCCTGAGTATGGAAATACCCCACATGTGGACATGTGGGTGCAGGGTAAGCCTCCAAAGGGATGGAGCGCCATTTGGTTTTTGAAGGCTGGATTTGGCTGGAATGGATTCCAAGGGCCTTGTTGCATTTAAAAGGCCCCTGTGTTGCCAAGACAGTTAAAGCCCCCACAATTGACCCCATTATGGAAACTACACCCCTCAGGGAATGTAACAAGGGGTGTAGTGAGCATATGGACCCCACTGGTGACGGGCACAAATGTGGAACAATATGGCGTGAAAATGAAATATTACATTTTTTACACTATAATGTTGGTTTAGCCTTAAATTTTTCATTTTCACAAGGGGTTAAAAGAGAAGAAAACACACAAAATGTGTAGAGCAATTCCCCCTGAGTCCGTAAATACCCCACATGTGGACATAAAGCGCCATGTGGGTGCAGGGCAAGCCTCCGAAGGGAAGGAGCGCCATTTGGATTTTGGAGGCTGGATTTGGCCAGAATGGATGATGAACGCCATGTCGCATTTACAGAGCCCTCGTGCTGCCAAAACACTAGAAACCCCCCACAACTAACCCCATTCTGGAAACTACACCCCTCAAGGAATCTATCAAGGGGTGCAGTGAGGATATGTACCCCTTGATGACGGCCACATTTGTGCTGAGAAAGTGAAAAAATGAAAATTTTCCCTTTCACGTCACATTGTTCCACATTTGTGCCAGTCACCAGTAGGGTCCATATGCTCACTGCACCCCTTGTTAGATTCCTTGAGGGGTGTAGTTTCCAAAATAGGGTCACTTGTGGGGGGTTTCCAGTGTCTTGGCAGCACGAGGGGTCTGTAAATGCGACATGACCCTTGAAATCCATTCGAGTAAAATCCAGCTTGCAAAGGCCAATTGGCGCTCCTTCCCTTTGGAGGCTCGTCCTGCGCGCACTTGGCACTTTATGTCCACATGTGGGGTATTTCTGCACTCGGGAGAAACTGCGCTACACGTTTGTTGTTTTTTTTTTCTTTTATCCCCTTGTAAAAATGAAAAATGAAGGCTAGAACAACATTTTAGTGTAAAAAATAGAATGTTTCCTTTTTTACACCACGTTGTTCTGAAAATCTGTGAAGCACCTTTGGGGTCCAAATGCTCACTGCACCCCTTGTTACATTCCTTGAGGGGTGTAGTTTTCTAAATGGTGTCCCTTTAGGGGTGTTTTTAATGTTTTGGCACTCAAAAATAACCAAATATAACGGAGACGTTGAAATTCACTGGGCGCTCCCTTATATCTGAGGCTTGTGGTTGCGTCAAATAGCGCAATACGGCCACATATGGGGTATTTCTATAAACTGCAGAAATAGGGGAAATAAATTTTGGGGTGCATTTCTCTGCTAATAGGTTTATCATTATGAAAGATATTGGATTACAATAAAATCTCTGCACAGAAAATAAAAATTTTCAAATTTCTTACACACTTAGCTTTTATTTCTGTGACTCCCCTAAAGGGTTAAAACACTTTATGGATGTGCTTTTGCAGAGTTTGGGGGGTGCAATTTCTGAAATGGGGTGCTTTGTGGGGCTTTCTAACATACAGGCCCCTCAAATACACTTTGAACCTGAACAGGTCCCTGAAAATATCTGATTTTGAAATTTTACAGAAAATTTGGAAAATTGCTGCTAATGATTTAAGCTTCCTATTGTCTAAAAAAATGAAATATAGTTTAATAAATGCTGCCACCATAAAGTAGACATGTTGCTAATGCTATTTAATATATAATTTATGTGGCATAACCATTTTCTGTATAAGCTGGAAGGTTTTAAAGTTGGAAAAATGCATTTTTTCACAATTTTTCACGTTATTTTGGTGTTTTTCATAAAGATTCGTTATGAGTATCGACTCCATTTTACCAGAAATGTGAAGTACAATTTGTCACGAGAAAACAATCTCAGAATCAGCCAGATAGGTAAAAGCATTCCGAAGTTATTAATGACTAAAGTGACACAGGTCATATTCATAAAATTTGTCTCTGTCCTTAAGGCCATTTCAGGCTCTGTCCTTAAGGGGTTAAAGAGCATGGAACAAGTTTAACCCCTTGCTGCAAAATGATGTTCCAGGGACGTCAGGCAAAGCAGGTAGTTCCTGGAACGTCATGCTTCCCCTGTCTCTTCCCGCTGTCCCTAGCGGCGATCGGGCAGTGTCTCACACAGCCTCCTCCCTTTGCCACTGTCCTTGGGACCAAATCCGGTCTCCGGGTCCTCGACCTCTTCCTTATAGGATGGTCTCGCTTTGATCGCTAAGTGACTGAGCAGATCTGACACAAAACACCACAGGTCCCAGGCCGGTTTGGCGTTATGTGGCCACCAGTGCTGGAGTGGGGGAAGTGAGAGCATTTATTCTATTCTCCCCGACACATGTGAAAAAAAGAGGTCTGCCCAGACTTCTCCTTTAAAAAATATATTAGAGAAAAAATGTTCTTAGATCAACTGGTTTTAGAAAAAAACTATGGAAAAATGCAACAGCATGCTGCAAATGTTCTGACCTATGGTTCATACAGATTTTTAGAATTTCAAAACTGCTTTAGAAGAAAAAATTAGGTTAATGGCATATCATCTGATCAATTAGTGTATACCATCCTATGACTTTAAAGTGATCCTCAGAAGGAGGGTCTGCACATTTAATCAAGGTATGAAGGGGCCCGCTGCTGCCCCCAACACACTGCATTTAAGTTAGTAAAAAAAATATCCAGTCCACAGAGACTGCAGAAGGGGGGCCCTATAATTTCAGTTTAGTAAAAGAATGAGCCCGGCTACTTGTAAGAGGCCCAATCTTTTACACACACTCTTTGTGGACAGGGCTCCCTATTCTGCAGCTCCCAGGCTTGGCAGATACTATCTTATTGTCTGTAGCAAAAGAGACCCCTCTCCTCTTCCCTCTCTGCTTCCTGCAGTGACATCTGCTCATTCCTGTCTCTGTGTGTATACCTGTAAAGCTCTGCAGTCAGTGGTGTGTGTGTGTGTGTGTGTTTGTATTTATTTGTGTGTGTGAGAGGGGGGGGGGGGTTAAGGCTGCATGGCCCAGGCAAGGAGGAAAGGAAGAGCAGATTTCCTGTGGATTCCTCTGGAGCTTCCAGTCCTATATAAAATGTGTGTGTATTTGTATATTTGTGTAAGCTTTTGTATCTCTGTAATTTGTGCTTGAATATTTGTGTTTCTATGTCATGTGTCTATTTGTGTGGTAGATATTGTGGTAGAAATTGGCTGTAGCCGCATTCCAGTGCATGCAACATGATGACATCATCACAATGCCTGCACTGTGTGTGTCCAGCAGGAAGAGGAGCCACAGCGGGATGGGGGTGGGGGAGAGATTATTTATTTATTTTTTCCTTTTAGTATACTAAGGAGTCACTGTTCAGGGGAAGGTGGAGGGGATCCACCGTGTAGAGAACTCTAAGGGGACAAAATCTGGGTACTATTTACAGTAAGGGGTATTATATGGGAATGCAACTACTGTGTGAGGGCACTGATATGGGGGTAACTACTGTGTAAGAACACTATTAGGGGATAACAATTTTGTGGGGGCAGTTATTGAAAACAAAGTCACTCTAAATGATCTAGGCAGGGGGGGGGGGGAGTGGGGGGGGAGGAAAGTGAATGGCTCTGGTAAGAGAAGAACTCACCTGTGAGTCAGTAAAGGTGGCTGCACTTTAGTCACTATATTGGGGTAATGTTGGTCTTTGTCTTTTTTTTTTTACAATGGTGGTACTATTTAGTCATTTGGGTTTGGTGATTTGTGGTCATGGTGTAGCCAATTATTTGTACCTTGTATACAGCGATCATTAGGTCACATTAGGCTAGTTTCACACTGCATTTTAGCATTCGTTCAACTGTATCCATTTTAAAAACTTAAATTTTAACGTTAAAAAAAATTTGGTCAACCACACCTTTGTTTATGTTGGAAAGAAAAAGAAAGGATCTGTTTAGAGATGAGCAAAGCAAATCGGGTAAATCAAAATGTGGTACTGTAAAGCAAATTATCACCCATTTATTAGGAAAGTCTAAAAAAATCTAAATGGTGGCCGCACATGCTGTCTGGAACGTCACTGAGCAGGAGAAAGAAATTAACAACTAGATTTGCATTTCCAGGGAAATAAATAGTGCTTGAAAAGAGCGGCCCTTTACCAGTGACTTCCTTAAGAGAAAGTTTAACCTTTGGTGCCGTCCCTTTAAGAGCGACTTGGGTCCCGTCCCTTTAAGAGCGACTTGGGTCCCGTCACTTTAAGGGCGATTTGGGTCCCATTACTTTAAGAGTGACTTGGGTCCCTTTAAGAGCAAAATGGGTCCCTTTAAGAGCGACTTGGGTCCCTTTAAGAGCGAAATGGGTCTCTATAAGAACAACCTGGATCCCTTTAAGAGCGACCTGGGTCCCTTTAAGAGCGTCATGGGTCCTGTACCTTTTGGCCCTTTCATATTGGCTAATTATCTGGTATATGAGCATTCTTAGGAATGCTCATGAATGATAACCACCCCACGTAAAAGGGCCTTTAAACACAATCCACAGGACAAGAGATTGAGACATGGATCCATTCAGCAACTAACATAGGCAGAGGGAACATCTATGTAATTTCAAAAACCCTCATGGAAAGAGTAAAACTAACACCTTGATAACATTTTAAGAGAACAAACACACTGGGGGTACCCCATCTATTGACTGCTCCTTGTAGCATTAGAAGGCAATTCCTAGTGATTGGTTCACTTAAAAGATTTCAAGAAAGACTGCACTCTCTTTCACAAAAATGTTGCAAATGTTTTTTTTGCTGCCAGGAGCCAGCTAAAATTAAGACCAGCATGTAAAAAGCTAATCTTCATAAATTTCCCCTAAAACTACTTGTCATTGAAATTATATCTTGTGTCTATAAAAAACTTACATGAACAAAAAAAAAAAAGAATATAATTTTGTGAGACCCTCACACAACAAGTTAGGATTCTGATTACTAGATTACAAAATTATTCCTATTTTCTATATTAGAATAAAATCTTAAAAAAATATAAAAAAAAACACCAAATTTCCCAAATCTACTGATTTACACCATAATCTGAAACATTATAACAGAGAAAAAGAAAGAGAAATCCCGGACCAATTAGATGCCTAGAGTTTCAGCCTTCCTGAATAGCAGGATATTTAAATACGCCAAAAATATGTGTGTACACTTAAAGCGCTACAGTGCGTGCTTAAATGATGGAAAATAAGTTTCCTGAGAGATACTGTCCTATAAAAATGTAAACCTAATATATTTTCTGTAAAGTACGTGAATAAATAGTGACAATGGTTCGTTCAAACAGTTTAAGTATCCTTAGTGATATATAGCTATACTGCTGAATACCTGGTAGTTTTGGGATGTGATATAGTATCCTCGATTCTTCTGTATCCGGTGGCTCCACTACTACCAACTCTCGGCATGCGGTGAGTAGTCCAAAGGTTTTCCACGGAGTAGCAGTGACGTCACTGTAGTAATTGCCGTAGTTCATGCAGGTCAAACATCTAACATGTTTCAGCGATCAGCGGTCGCCCTCCTCAGAGATAATTTTGGCTGCTCCCAACCCGACACCTCAACACCTACAACTACTGAAAAGATACAGAAGAATCAAGGATACTATACCACATCCCTAAACTACCAGGTATTCAGTAGTATAGCTATATATCACTAAGGATACTTAAACTGTTTGAATAAACCATTGTCACTATTTATTCACGTACTTTACAGAAAATATATTAGGTTTACATTTTTATAGGACAGTATCTCTCAGGAAACTTATTTTCCATCATTTAAGCACGCACTGTAGCGCTTTAAGTGTACACACATATTTTTGGCGTATTTTAACTATTAGGAGGGACCACAGAATCCCTTGTTACACTTTAGGAGCATAACAGTGGGCTTTTTTTCTAAGTACAGCGCCGTGTATATGTTTGTTTTTTAGAAATTACATTTTTAAAACAACATTTTATCTATAAGGATATTTAAATAGGCATCTGTTAGCCATTCCTGTGTTTAGAGTTCCTTTACCCGCATGACCTTCTTGCTGGTGTAATACTCAGCTTTCCTGAGCATTTCAGCTTTCCTGACTATTTTGCCTGCCTTTTGACCCTACTGTCTGCCATACAATTTGGACCCAATGCTGCCTTCCTTATTACACCTATGCCTGAAATCTCTTTTTCTGTAGTGTGCAGGTCTCCTCTTTTTGACTTTTTGGCTTATTTCTAGCTATTCATTTGGTATTCTATTCTGTCCTAGATGCGTTTGCTTTTGAGTTTACCTTGACTTCCTGACCATCCCTTGACATTATATACTCTTAATGAGTGTAGGGAGTATAGGGACAAGCGGGTCAATTATTTGGTATTAGCAGAAGGCTGTACTTAATTTATGAAACAGGCTGCTTCCAATTTCCCCCATACTATTAGCCCTTTCTGTGCTCCCCCCCCCCACCTTCACACACACACACACACACACACATGCACACACATTATTATTAGCCCCCAACTTCTCTGCCCTTCCTGTGACTGCAATATTTAAGTTCTTGGTGTTCAGGCTTACTGTATTATACAAGCATACTACCGATTAATCTACAATCATTACACCATACAGTAGACATATTGATGGCAATATAGTCAATATCACTTAACAATGGAACACTGAGTGTTCGACACAAAGGAAAAAACTATACTTAAAATAATTTATTATTCAGTCTGTGCACTGTTGCTAACCATTTAAGCAGTCCCATCTCTTTAATGTAATTTAATTTAATGTATTCTTCAGTTCGCCTTATACTTTACATGTAGATGCTTCTGATGTCATTGGAAAGAACTATATGGCATGTGTTGCGCAAAAGAGGCATGCATAATTTTTCTAATATGGTCTTCAGGAAGTAGTATTCTGGTATGCAAATTCAAGTCAAGCGTCTGTGAGCTGAAAATGTTTTTACTGCCAAATCATGCATAAGTGGCAATCTTGAAAATGTGAACAGCTTTAACAGAAATTTTCTCTGCAGTCTCATTATGCATTGAGTAGGCAATTTAATTTACATTAAATAGGTAGCCCTGGTAAGAAGGACGCAAATAGAATAGCTGTAGGGCAGTATGAAATTATTGTCTATTGAAATATGCCATTTGCTCTTTGTTTAATCTACAGTAATCATAGTATTCTGAGGATGAGCTTTCTGAATTGATTGGGAAAAGCAGTACATATTTGACAGTAATTGTATTGCTTATAAAATGAAAAAATTCTCATGGTTTGTGAAAAAAAGAATGTCCACTATCAAATATGTAATTAATGGATTATATGTTTTCAAACTCTTGTTTGATATTGACCACTAGTGGCCAAAACATATTATGTTAGCCTTTGGGTGAATAGAATGATAATTTTAAGGAAATGAGTGCTGATTATGAAGAAGTGTTTTTAACCTGTAGTACACTTGTTGTACAGCTACTAGAGCAAAGTAAACTATACATTGTAAATAGACAATCTTAATATGACCACACTAGTACTCTAGGGCAGATGATATAGATAGGAAATCAGAACTGAGTAATTGACTGTAAGAAGAAACTCCTATATCCCTGGGACTAGAAATAAAATAAAAAGACAGTTGTAATCCGTGCACCAGGAGCTACAAACTGACATACTGTAAATAACTCATTTTTTTTTAAACTGGCCAAAGGTCCCCCTTAATTTCGACAGATGTAAGGAAAATATTACATGAACCAATACCTTTTTATAGCATTGAAGAAAAAAGAAAGGAAAAGGAAAAAAAATCTATTATAAAATAGATGCCACAACACACAAAAATGTATCTCTAAGCAATGAAAAATACACCATGAATAACATAACATTAATTTAAATATATTCAGTATATATTTTTTATAAATTTGGCTTATGCCATATGAAAGGTCATGCTGGTGCACTATACAACAATGCATTAGTATTAATGCTTGCACTATCTCGTAGTAGAAGTAGTAGTTGTGGTACCCAATTTACATTATTATTATTATTATTATTATTATTATTATTATTTACACCAATCAACTAATTAAAATAAAAAATGTGCTTCTGAATTTGTAGTATTTAAATAGCACAGTGTGTCCCCGAGTATTTTGATTTTGCCAACTACTGTATGTGCTAAAAACACAAATCATGGTCAGTACACTCAGAATTGTCTACTTGAAAAGAAAAAAAAAATGGTTGTCACTGTTTCACCAGCTTCAAAAATGCTCACAGCCTGTTGGGTTTATGTTATGAAACTAAAATATTGCTTTCATAAAATACTGTGCAGCGTATCATTGTGCAGACGAAAGGAAGGAAAAAGCAAGAAAGGTCATAAGGCATAGCTATAGTACAAAATGATAAGGTACTAAATATACCAATGCCCATTCTAAAAGGAACATTACACTCCAAATCTCCTGGGAAATTTTCAAAAGAACAGAAGGGCACACAGGAATACAAACCCAATTTTATTTTATATAGTCATAGGTAATGCTAAATCTTTGACACATAGTCATAAGTAATGCCTAAATCGTTTCAATAAAAATAACTTTTACATTCTCAATATTAAATGTCTTAATATTTCTAATAGAAATCAATGTGTGTATTAGTAATGAAAATAATGCATGTTATGGTTACTTTACAACTATAGCAGTTTAGATCTGTTAATTGTGAACTGACACTGGACATACTTGAGCTGAGCCCACTCCATACATGTTAACCTTTTAGTGACAGGCCTATTTTGGACCTTAATGACCAAGCCAATTTAATACTGTTTTTATTGCCACCTTTCAAGAGTCACAGCGTTGTATTATTTTTGCCCACGTAGCAAATGCCACCATTTTCAGATTCATAAAACCTATTTATTTCTTTTTATTAACCCTTTCTTGGAGGGACAAAAGAAAAAAAATGTCCTATATTTTTTTTTTATATTAAACTTACATATATAGTTTTTATTGATACCAAATTTTATGTATATATTACTTTTTGATCTCATTTATGACATATTTTCTGAAGCAGATTGATAAAATACAGCAATTCTGGTGCTTTTTTTTTTTTTTTTTTTTTTAACAGTGTGTTTCGTGAAATATAATTAATGATATAAGAGAAACAGATCACTGATCTCAGACAAAAGATAACACTGCCGGCTGCTAGTCAAAGCTCTCAATGCACTTTAATCCTAGGTACATTGCCCCCTTGGAGACATGAATATGCAAAAAAAGAGCCTGTTGAGCCTCATTTAAGAGTCTGAAAACACAGAATTAGCCAGATTTCCCTCCGGGAGGGACCCAGCCTAGGGGTAGCTCCTGAAGGGAAACCACCATAACCATCGGAACCCGTTACATGCGGCTGTCATGATTTGACAGTGGCTTTTAATGGGTTAAGCTACCCAAAGTGGAGGATTTTCTGCTTCGGGTAGTTACAGGGGGAGATCAGCTTCAGCAGCCCATAGCATTCGATCTCTGATCGCATTGATCAATAGTAACATAGTAAATAAGGTTGAAAGAAGACAAGAGTCCATCAGGTTAAACCTAGGGAAATCCTACTGTGTTAATCCAAGGGAAGACAAAAACCCTTATGAGGCAGACGACAATTGTCCCATCACAGGGATAAAATTCCTTCCCGACTCTAATGGCAACCAGAACAATCACTGGATCAACGTATCACCGGAAATCTAATGCCCATAACTTGTAATATTATATTTTTCAAGAAAAGCATCCAGGCCTCCCTTAAACTTATTTAATGAATTGGCCATGACAACATCATGTGGCACAGAGTTCCACAGTCTTACCACTTGTACAATAAAGAATCCGCATCGATGCTGATGGTGAAGTCTTATTTCCTCTAGACGTAGAGGTTGCCCCCTTTTCATGGTTACAGACCTAGGAGTAAAAAGATCACTACAAAGATCTCTGTACTGTCCATTCATATATTTGTACATTGTGATCAGATCACTCCTAAGACGTCTTTTTCTAGCGTAAATAACCCCAAGCTTGTTAACCTGTCCTGGTACTGTAACCCACCCATTCCCTTAAGGACCTTTGTTGCCCTCCTCTGCACCAGCTCCAGTTCAGTTGTGTCCTTTTTATATACTGGTTCCCAAAACTGTACACAATATTCCATATGTGGTCTGACCAGTGATTTATAAAGAGGCAAAACTATGTTCTCATCTTTAGCATCTATACCTCTTTTGATGCATCCCATTATTTTATTAGCCTTGGCAGCTGCTGCCTGGCACTGATCACTAAAGTTGAGTTTACTGTCCACCAATACCCCCAGGTCCTTTTCGGAAGTAGTTTTACCCAGTGTTTTATTTAGCACATAACTGTACTTATTATTTCTATGACCCAAATGCATAACCTTACATTTATCCACATTAAACTTAATTTGCCATTTCACCGCCCAAGCCTTCAGCTTCTCCAAATGCTTCTGTAATATGATATTATCCTCCTGTGGTGATTACTTTACCCAGTTTAGTATCTTCTGAAAAAATTGAGATTCTACTCTGTAGCCCCTCTATAAGATCATTAATAAAAAATATTAAAAAGAAGTGGACCCAACGCTGACCCCTGTGGTACCCCACTAGTAACTAAAACCCAATCTGAATATGTTTCATCAATGACCACCCTCTGTTTTCTATCACTCAACCCGTTACTTACCCATTTGCATGCATTTTCCCCTAGTCCCAGCATCCTCATTTTGTAGACCAACTATTCATGCGGCACAGTATCAAATACCTTTGAAAGGTCAAGATACAGAACATCCACAGCCTCCAGCAGGTCCAGTCTATAACTGACATCTTCATAGAAGCTGATCAGATAAGTCTGACGTGACCGATCCCTCATAAATCCATGCTGGTGCTGCGTTATAACATTATTTTCATTAAGATACTCCAGTATAGCATCTATTACAAACCCCTCAAATACTTAACCCACTATAGATGTTAGACTTACGGGCCTGTAGTTTCCAGGATCACTCTTTGATCCCTTCTTGAATATTGGTAGCACATTAGCTATGTGCCAGTCCAGTGGAACAGTCCCTGTCATTATAGAATCTTTAAATATTAGGAATAAGGGTCTGTTTACACAGTACTTAATTCTTGCAAAAATTTAGGATGGATACCTTCTTGGCCCAGTGACTTATGGATTTCAATGTTTTTAAGGTGTCACCCCACTTCTTGTTATGGTAGGCATGTGAGATTTTTGGGAGGATTTATATTATCCCTAGTCATATCAATGCTATCTATCATATTGGTCTCTGTGAGAGATCAGTGCAGTCATCATAGTAGTCCCCTAGAGAAACTTTAAGTCTGGCTGGGTTTACACTACATTTTTTAAATCCATTTTTTTTAATCCATCTTATACAAAAAAAAAAACGGATGTTTTCTGTTTTCATTTGACTTCCAACACGTTTTTTTTCCACATACACAAAGATGGTCTAACATGTTTTGTGTATGCTAAAAAGAGGATGCATTTTAATCTGTTTTTCAATCCATTGACCCCCAACCCCCCAATGATTTTTTTTTTTTTTTTTCAATTTGACCTTAAAAATGTTTTATTTTACAGTTCTGCATAATATTTTATGGAAAAATCAAGGTCTGTCATTGCAAAGTACAATTAGTGTAAAAAAAAAATAAGGTATCATGTGGATCTGTAGGTGAAGAAATGCAAGCATTTTGGCTTTTTTTAACGCGAGGGAGGAAAAACGAAAGTGCAAAAATGAAAACTAAGCCCTTTTGAGGGGTGTTGGGGGGGGTGACACAAGTGTGGGTTGCCAAATATACAGTATATATATATATATATATATATATATATATATATATATATATATGAATTCATTATTTAAAAAAATAACATAATTATTGTTTGCTATATGTAATGTCATTTTTTAATGCACACAGTCAACGTCTTTAAAATGCCATAATTGCTATGTTTGTTCGCCTTGCCACAACAAAAAATGGAATCAAGTGATATCAAATGAAGTCATATGCACCATACAACAGCTCTAATTAAAATGAACCATACAATAGTGCCTTGTAAAAAGATGTTTTATTTGTATACACCTAAAGAATAAAAATTGAGGGGTATTTACTAAGAAGTCTAATTTGTGTGACTATTCTAATGAGGATTGGTGTATTTTTTGTTCCAATATCTTGTTGTGACCGATTTATTAAAATGTAGTACTGCCATAGTAAATGTATCAAAGTAAAAAGTTGCAAAAAAAAGTTGATGAAAAAGTTGCATAAAAAGCTAAATTTGCGCAAGCATGTCCACCTGGTACTGACCAGACTTAAGCCTGCACCAGTTTGTGCCACTTCTTAAAAACTTGCAAATGATAAATTGGGAGCTAATCCTAGATTATATGAATCTTGGGGTGAATTCAAAAGGGATATAAAAAAGGCTCATTTGAAAAAATATTCACTCATCGAATATTGGTTAAAAAAAAAAAGAAATTAAACCAGAAATGGGTGAAATGGGCACAAAGTCGTTAATAAATGCTGTGGATCCAATAATGGTGTACCATGTGTCCCTGCAAACTGGGAGAGGAGGCCAGGGATCCTAGATAAGCATTATTCTCAATCTCCATCAGCAGCATTAAGCTCTGTTTTACCACACCCAGACCCATGACCTCTGCTAGGACCATCATCACTACGCCCACATCCTCGCCCTTGTTCCTTACTGCTATTCTTACCCATATTGTACAATATGATCAGATTACAACATGTAAACTTGCTATTCGTAACTGCATAATACAATAACACCAAATTCTGTTTATTATGTAAGTGGAATATATAAACTCTTTTTACACTAGAACAAGTAAACTGGCTATTTAAAAATGTGTAACATTCACACAAAACGCACTGTATTATATAACTGGTATACAAGCTGTTTTCACACTTGACCAAGGAAACTGGTGATTAAGAAAAGCGTAACAGTCACACAAAATTCAATGTATATAACTGGTATATATGCTGTTTTTACACTAGAAAAAAAAATGAATAGAAATGTGTAACAGTCACGCGTAATTCAGCACATTATATAGGTAGTGTACATAATGTTTTCATTCTAGAACAAGGAACCTGGTGATTTAAAAATGTGTACCAGTCACACAAAATTCAGCACCTTATATAAATGGTATACATGCTGTTTTCATTCAGAACAATTTTGGAAATTGCTGATTTAGAAATATGTAACAGTCACGCAAAATTTTGCCTAACTGGTATACATGCTGTTTTCACACTAGGACAGGGAAACTGGTGATTTAGAAATGTGTGGTAATAGCTGTATGCCAGTAGTTGTATACTGTATCAGTATACCTCTGTTATACTGTGTGTGTGTGTGTGTGTGTATATATATATATATATATATATATATATATATATATATATATATATATATAGGGGTCATACTATAAGAATGGTACTCCTTATAAGGACTTCTGGGTCTTTATCAGCTACAAACCTGTCTAGCAAGTAAAACTAGCCCCTAAAATTAAGCTACCTCTCTCCCGTCTTCAGTACCTGTCTTTGCCCGATACTAGACTGCTTCTGAGCTGAGCATCAAGCCTATATAGACCCAGGTCACCTTATGTGGCCATCCAATCACTGCTATGCCAGCCACCAACATGGCTTGGGCATGGCAGGATATGCCATCCCCTTGCCTGCAATGCTAGGTTGAACATTGAGCAGTGCCAAGAACTCTGATGCTTGATCGTGCACCATTCTGGGATGGGTATGCCCGCATAACACTATCTATCTATCTATCTATCTATCTATCTATCTATCTATCTATCATGGCCTTACAGGAAGATGATTATATTGCAACCCTAAATTCATGATACATGGCCATTCATTCCAGTGTTGGATTATAATATGGGGGGTTTGGGTGTCCCAGGGTCCATAGCTCTTGGGGGACACATGACCACTAGAGATCAGATTAAGTATACTATTCACTCAAGTATCAGGCTACTCAAAAGTACTCACACCCCAGGCTAGGGCTAGGGGGCAGGCTAGGCAGCAGAGGGAGTTGCTCTGGGCGTGTTGAGGGGGTTGCTCCTGGCCACCCACTATGCATATTCTTACAGTAAATGCATATTGAGCTGCAAAGGAGGGGGCAGACTGGGCGGGCCGAGCTGGTGCTCCAGGCCGTCGCATGAAACCCCAAATGCTCCTAAGTCCCTGATTAGCATAGGGGCAATTAGTGAATAACTAAAGAATGCAGAGAAGAAGAGAGGAATCATTGACAGCCCTGCAGTCATTAGGTAAAGAACTTCATTGGGCAGAACCTGCTAATAGTCCTGCTTTAAAGTGTCACTGTCACTTAAAAAAAAAACTTTTGACATAGACATGTCAGAATATATATAGCTAAAACCTCTACACCTCTGTGCTCAGTTGTTGGTGTGTCTGATTCAGCAAACCACACTTCTGTAATCCCTGGCTTTCTGCCACTTCCTTGCTTCCTAATGTCCTTCTAGCCATTTGGATCTTGTTCCATTTCTAATTCTCAGCTGGACTCCAGTCTGAACAGCACCTTCTCATATTTTGAAGTGGGATAATATGATCAGTTGGGTTCCGTCTGACTGCCTATGTAAGTCTATGAAGCCCAACTGATATCCCATGACACAGAGCAGGGAGCGGACACTCTGCAGCATGGTGCTCCCCCCACTCATTCTCATGATCAGTACAGGTCTTAACAATCAGACCCAGACAAATCACAATTTTTGACCTGTTGCTATGACATGTCAAAAGTGTTTCCAAACGACAGTGACAACCTTAATAAAGTGTATCTGTCACGATCAGACCTTCTATATCAGCACTATCATCTGCGTCTCTGTATTCATGGAGGCCCAAACCCTCCAGATTAGCAAAGGATCTCTCCACTGATTCGGAAGGTCCAATTGTGACAATAAAGTTTACACTACAGGGGGGTGAGCAGGGAACGCATATATACTGGAGCAGTCTTCTAGCTGTTTTTACTATCCCAGCTCAGCCAATCAGCAGCTGCAGCAGTGTCTCTCCTCAGCCGCTGATTGGCTGAGCGGCAATAGTAAAGACAGATAGAGGACCGGAGTAGTAAATATACTTTCCCTGCTCCCCTCCCCACCAAACGACCACAGTCTGGCTCCAAGGGGGTTAACTAAACCCCCTGGGGGCCAGACTGTCACTTTCAGATTAACCAGGTATCCTCTAATGAGCAGCGCAGGGGACACCAGGTTAAATACTCGAGTGGGCATATGGTAGCTACTTGTGGGCAAGTCTCCATCCCACAACTGTGCAGATGGAATAAAGTTATTTATCTATTTACAAACAACAGTGAGTACCACATCTTTTCATTCTTCACTTTGGATTGTGTATGGACTTTGCTATGTCTGTGATAGCAAACTGCATTGTAATAGCAAAATCACATTGATGTTCAGATTATTTAGCTGTGAGTGAGTATTGCCAAGGTGCTCTCTTCTTACCATTGATCTGCTGGTAAAGTCTCTGATGTTGGTCAAAACTGATGGGTTGCATCTGCAGATAGCAGCAAGAACCCACCAGGAATCATGCGGGCCAGGCTTTTAAGTCCACGTCATACTAGGGAGGGTTCCTAATTTATATAGGCAGTGTGCCAATCAAATTTCTAATTTAAAAGTTCCTCCTGTCCTACCAATAAACATAGGCAGAATTACTCCAATTTGTAATTACAGTTGGTCTAAACTAGGGATGAGCGAACTTTTGAAAAGTTTGGTTCGGTTTGATCCGGCAAACTTTCGTGAAGTTCGGATTAGTCCGAACCAAACTGAAAACGAACCTTGCTCTAACGGCTGAATAATTGCAGCTACAATAGTGGGAGTGTGATAGGGTATAGTTTCATTTGGTTGCAGTTGATATTACAATGAAAAAAGTGGGGAAAAAAGTGCAAAACTAATGAGAGAAAAAAAAAAATAATTATAGAAATAATAATAAAATATAGTAAATAAAAGTGCCAAAATAGTGACAAAAAATATTTTTAAAAAAAGTTTACAAGGAGGATGCGGCAGCACTTGATTGCACCCAGGCCAGTATTGTTGAGAAGAGACAAGTTGAGCAGCAGGAGGAGGCAGCGGTTGATTGCTCGCCTCTCAGGCCAGTATTGTTGAGAAGAGACAAGTCGAGGAACAGGAGGAGACAGCAGTAGATTGCTCGCCTCTCAGGCCAGTATTGTTGAGAAGAGACAAGTTGATCAGGAGGAGGAGGCAGCAGTTGTTTGATTCCAGTCCAGTATTATTGAGGAGAGGCTACTTGAGTAAGAGGCAGCAGTTGATCTATTCCAGGCTAGTATTATCGAGGAGAGACGACTTGAGGAGAAGGAGGCAGCGGTTGATCGATTCCAGGCCAGTATTATTGAAGAGAGGGTACTTGAGGAGGAAGCAGCAGTTGATTGATTCCAGGCCAGTATAATTAAAAACAGACTACTTGAGCAGCAGTAGGAGGAGGCAGCAGTTGATTGATTCCAGGAGAGTATAATTTAAAACAGACTACTTGAAGAGCAGGAGAAGGCAGCAGTTAATCGATTCCAGGTTAGTATTATCGAGGAGAGGCTAATTGAGGAGGATGAGGCAGCAGTTGATTGATTCAAAGCCAGTATTATCGAGGAGAGGCTACTTGAGGAGGAGGCAGCAGTTGATCGATTCAAGGCCAGTATTATCGAGGAGAGGCTACTTAAGGAGGAGGAGACAGCAGTTGATTGATTCAAGGCCAGTATTATCGAGGAGAGGCTAATTGAGGAGGATGAGGCAGCAGTTGATTGATTCCAGGCCAGTATTATCAAGGAGAGGCTACTTGAAGAGGAGGCAGCAGTTGATTGATTCAAGGCCAGTATTATCGAGGAGAGGCTAATTGAGGAGGATGAGGCAGCAGTTGATTGATTCAAGGCCAGTATTATCGAGGAGAAGCTACTTGAGGAGGAGGAGGAAGCAGCAGTTGATTGATACCAGGCCAGTATTATCGAGGAGAGGCTACTTGAAGAGGAGGAGAAAGCAGCAGTTGATTGATTCCAGGCCAGTATTATTGAGGAGAGGATAATTGAGAAGGATGAGGCAGCAGTTGATCGATTCCAGGCCAGTATTATCAAGGAGAGGCTACTTGAGGATGAGGCATAAGTTGATTGATTCAAGGCTAGTATTATCAAGGAGAGGCATGACATGTACTGCCCTTGCCCATAATTAGAGGACCAGACATCAGCACTCAGGTGCACTGTCTTGGACACCGAGAGTCCCAATGAGTCGCCAACCTTTCTCTTCACAGAACTATGCAGTGATGGGACAGCTTTGCTACAGAAGTAGTGGCGGCTGGGGACTCGCCATCTGGGGTGCGCACACACCACAAAAACCCTGAAAGGCTGGGAGTCCACAAGATTAAATGGCAGGGACTGAAGCACCAGCAGCTTAACCAGGTGTCCGGTTGGTTTCTGTGCCATGGGATGGCTGCTGCAGTACACCTGACGTTTGGCCATGGAATCGGTCAGGGATTGCTGCCTCATTAGGGGTGTACATGGAAGTGAGACTGTGCTGCTGCTGGCAACTGAGGCTGACGAGCCATGAGTTCCAGTGAGAGGATGCTGCATGATGGGATCTGCAGTGTATGGTGCATCCTGACAGGAGGTGGTATTTGGGTCACGGTTTTTCCAGGCCTGTTGGTGTTGCCTTTCCATGTGCTTCCTCATGGATGTTGTCCCAAAATTATCACCCCTGCCACGACTGATTCAGCAGACACAGAGCGATGTGCTTATCTGTCCCCAAGCGAAAGAACTGCCAGACGACAGAGGAACGTGGTTTGCTGCCAGCCACGGGGGTCTTGCTGGTTGTTCACTGCCACCGCTGCCTGGGGGTCCCCTCTCAGGACCAAGGCTTAAAGGTATTGATGAAGTCTGCCTGGTAGGTTGTCTTCTACCCCTCCCTCTTGTGCTTTGCTTCCTTGCACCAGTGGGATGTTACTGCTTTGATAGCACCTCACTTTCCTCCCCTGATGACGCCGAAGATAATGCTGCTTAAGGGCGCCACGTCCGATCAGCAACATCATCATCACCACCACTGCTACTTTCCTCCAGGGGCTGGGACAGGATGCCCCTCCCTGACTCTGTTGACTGCTTACAGCCAACACCTCCTCTGCAGCCTCTGCACGTTCCACTTGCTGCCTTTGGGGGACTACTACCTCCTCATCATCATCATCACTAAAAAGTGGTAGAGACTCCAAGGGAAAATCAAGGTTTGCCAAGAGTTCCCTGGCAGAAGGTGCCACAAAGGTGAGTGGCATATTAATAACAGGGGACGGGGCAAAGGTCCCATATAAGGGTGGTGTCGGATGATCCAGCCGACCTCGTTTGGGAGCTTTGGGCAGTGGAACTGGAGGATTGGGTAAGCCAATCTAGAACCGCTGGCTGTGTGGTTCTTACATGACCCGTGGGCGTCTGGGGTAGCTGCACCCTGCTGCCATGCCTGTTGCCCCGGCTGCCACCGGGCCAGGTGCTGCCACTCCTCCTACCCTCACCGCCTGCCATTGCAGTCCTTGCCTGGGAAGTGCTGGAAGTAGAACGCTTGGACATAGTTGTTTGGTTGGTGTAAATTTTGAAAAATAAATAATCTATTGGCCAGAAGCCACAAAGTTTCAGTGACTATTGCCTTGTGGGTTGGAGGCACACAGCAAAGCAGAAATGTACAGGTTATCACAAAAAAACTATTATTTTTTTATTTTTTAACTTTTTTTGGTTGCGGGTCGCTAAACGGGTTTGACGGCAACCAGCAGAGCACAAACGGACAGCTTTTGTGGGGCGCTGACTTAGCGTCACCTAGAACAGCTGATCACAAACAAACAAAAAAACTTTTTTTCTTTTTTTTGGAGTTTTTAAACTTTTTTGGTTGCGGGCAGCTAGACGAGTTTGACGGAAACCAGCAGAGCACAAACGGACAGCTTTTGTGGGGCGCTGACTTAGCGTCACCTAAAACAGCTTATCACAAGCAAACAAACAAACTTTATTTATTTATTTTTTTTATTTATTTTTTTGGTTGTGGGTGGCTAAACGGGTGTGACGGCAACCAGCAGAGCATAAACGAACAGCTTTTGTGGGGCGCTGACTTAGCGTCACCTAAAACAGCTTATCACAAACAAACAAACAAACTTTTTTTTGTGTGTGTTTTTTTTAACTTTTTTGGTTGTGGGTGGCTAAACGGGTGTGACGGCAACCAGCAGAGCACAAATGGACAGCTTTTGTCGGGCGCTGACTTAGCGTCACCTAAAACAGCTTATCACAAGCAAACAAACAAACTTTATTTTATTTATTTATTTTTTTTTATTTTTTTGTTTGCGGGTGGCTAAACGGGTGTGACGGCAACCAGCAGAGCACAAACGGACAGCTTTTGTGGGGCGCTGACTTAGCGTCACCTAAAACAGCTCATCACAAGCAAACAAACAAACTTTTTTTTTATTATTAGTTTTTTTTAACTTTTTTGGTTGCGGGTGGCTAAACGGGTGTGACAGCAACCAGCAGAGCACAAATGGACAGCTTTTGTTGGGCGCTGACTTAGCGTCACCTAAAACAGCTTATCACAAGCAAACAAACTTTATTTATTTATTTTTTGTTGCGGGTGGCTAAAAGGGTGTGACGGCAACCAGCAGAGCAAAAACGGACAGCTTTTGTGGGGCGCTGACTTAGCGTCACCTAGAACAGCCTATCACAAACAAATAAACAAACTTTTTTTTTTTTTCAAGTTTTTTTTTTACTTTTTTGGTTGCGAGTGGCTAAATGGGTGTGACGGCAACCAGCAGAGCACAAACGGACAGCTTTTGTGGGGCACTGACTTAGTGTCACCTAGAACAGCTGATCACAAACAAACAAACAAACTTCTTTTTTTTTAAAGTTTTTTTTAAACTTTTTTGCTTGCGGCTATACGCGGTTAACGGCACCCAGCAGAGCAGCAACGTCTAGCGTCTCCTCTCTGTCACGGAACAGTAGCTGGTTCAATGCTACGTGTCCTGAGTGACTCTTCTCACTTTTCTCTCCGTATTTCTTTTTTTTTATCTCCCTATCTCTCCCTAGATATCACAATTTTTGAGTTAGATGGCTATCTATCCCTCTCTCTACCTAACTCTTGATTTCTCAGCCTCTTTCACTATGTATGGGTTTATCAAGCTTTCCCTGGATCTTGCGATTTTTTTTTTTTATCTTCCTCTCTCCTGCTTCTCTCGCAAACAATATATACTCCTTCTCTATCTCTCCCTGTACTTATCCAGTTGTTTGGATATGTAATCAATGTGTTTTCCCTCTCTGCCTAATGTACACCTCCTCTCTCTCTGCAGTCTAGACACACAATGAGAAAGAGCATAGACGCTCAGGCACTTCCTGTTCCTGTAGTGACGTCACACACCTTGATATTCACATAATAACAGGACAAAAGGGATTATAGGAGTAATAATTCCTTATATCCTCTTCCATTCTGTGAAAACAATACAGTTTTGCGACGCCGTTGCGATTTAAACAAACTTCGTAACGAACTTTTGGAAAGTTCGGTTCGGTACCGAACTGAACTTTTTGCAAAGTTCGTAACGAATCTGGTTCGTAACGGTTTGGTTCGCTCATCCCTAGTCTAAACTTAAATTAGGCAATATTCAGATATGCCAGATTTATCAGACAACATGATTTACGATGATAAATCTGTTACAGTTAATAAACTATCCATCTAGGTTTGCACTGTCTAAAAATTAAACTGCTTTAGTACATCTGGGCCATTGTTTTGTGTAAATTCTCTAAAATGGTCATTTGCCTTTTTTATTTAAAAAAAATACTCTGTATTGTTTATCAAATAAAATTTAAAATAGCCCTTAAGGGTTTTTTTTTCCTTTGGTTTGTATAGCATCTCCTTAGGATAAACCATAAAGATCTGATTGATGAGGGTTTGACTCTTACTTTACTCTAAACATTAAATATTGATAAAATCATTCTTAACCATAGAAAAATGGGAATCCTGCATCAGAAAGTGGTTTAACTGCAGATGATGTATAATACATAAAATCATAAAATCATTTTGTTCATAAAGGTCATGATAATATAATTGTTAGGGAAATTGCAGGTTTAAAAAAATGTAATTATAATATCAGATGATAAATATTTTCTTTTCTTTGCATCCTGTTGAGTTGACTATAGTTTAAGTAATACAAACATTAACAACATAACTGTTTGCAAAATCAGTTATTTCCTTATTCTTGCAAAGAAATTAAGCCCTAAGTGTTATGGAAATAGTGTATAGTATAACACCACATGATGACATTTAAAGTATTGATTGAAAAAAAAATGTGATTATGCAAGTTTTCTCACCTACAAAGAATGAGGAGGTCTATAATTTTGATATAGAATGTTGGCATAAAATGTTGAACTAGAATGTAGGCTTAGAATGTTGATATAACATACAAGCTTAGAACGTTGACATTGGATGTAGGCTTAGAATGTTGACAAAGAATGTAGGCTTAGAGTGTTGACATTGGATTTAGGCTTAGAATGTTGACATAGAATGTAGGCTTAGAATGTTGACATAGAATGTAGGCTTAGAATGTTGACATAGAATGAAGGCTTAGAATGTTGACATAGAATGTAGGCTTAGAATGTTGGCATAGAATGTAGGCTTAGAATGTTGACATAGAATGTAGGCTTAGAATGTTGACATAGAATGTAGGCTTAGAATGTTGACATAGAATGAAGACTTAGAACAATAATCTAGAATGTTATTATTGAATGCATAGTTAGAATGTAGACATAAGACTGATTAGACTCCAAGGTCCTTAACTTTTGCTTATGGTTCCCATTCTCTTATACGCTGTCTTTACTGCTCCCAGTGACTTGTTAGAATGAACACTGTCTTCACTGCTCTCAGTGACTCGGTAGAATGGACACTGTCTTCACTGCTCCCAGTGACTTGGCAGCATGGACACTGTCTACACTGCTCCCAGTGAATTTGTTTAATGTACACTGTCTTAACTGATTACACTGACTTATTAGAATGGATAGAAAATTGTATAACAACCGCACTCAACTCCAGAGATGTTGCTTATTCTGCCATCTTTTTATTGTTTTTCATGAAAAACAATAAAAAAAAAAAAAAGGCAGAATAAGCAACATCTCTGGAGTTGAGTGCGGTTGTTATACATTTTTTTATGGTTACTTGGATCAACCAGCACCAAAAGAAAACGGTGTGCATAGACATTATCCATTATTATTAGAGTGGATAGTGACTTGTTATTATGCGCAACCAGAATCCAGTTACTTGGTATACTGGACAGTGGCTTCACAGCTCACACAGACAACCACCCACAATCTACACACAATCCACCCTCCTATCCTCTGCTCTCGTCTTTGTCCCTATGTCTGTCTAGTTCTCTTCCTGCTCTGCTCTAAATGCCTGCTGCAACCTGCTTTCCACTACACACACAGCTGACTGGCCTCCTCCAAGAAGTGAATCAACCTATATAGAGGATGAGGGGGTTGCTGACATCACAGTAGGACCTGCAGGTAATTGGAGGGCCGCAAGGGATTATGAATAATCCCTTACTCCCGCCAAGTCACAGTAATGTAAACTTACATGTGCAGCCGCCATTGTGGCCAACATGTCTAGGGAGTTTAAATTCCTCAAATCACTCTGAAGTAAAATGGAAGTGTGATTCACAGGGAATCTTACTTCACCACATTTGCTTTGCTCATCTCTAAAAGAGACACTTTAACTGAGACAGAATCTAAAAAAAAAAAATCTATAACATAACATTGTTTAATTCCTAAATAATTATTTTGCATAGAATTGCATGAAATAAGTATTCATTAGAATAGAAAAACAAAACTTAATAGTTGGTGCAGAAACGTTTGTTTGCAATTACAGAGGTGAGACATTTTTTGTAGTTCTTGACCAAGTTGCACACACTGAAGCAGGGATTTTGTCCCATTCCTTTAGATCGAGGAAGATTGACCGTCATCTTGTCTTTCTTCTATTTTATAATAATCCAACAGTTGTTGCCATCTAACCAAATTGTTTGCCTGTTGTCCTGTAGCCTAGCCAAGTCTTGTACGGGTTTACAATTTGTTCCCCTGGTGTCCTTGACAGCTCTTTGGTTATGGCCATGGTGAAGAGTTTGTATTGTGATTAATTGAGTGCGTGGACAAGTTTTTTTTTTTTTAATACAGATAACAAGTTGAAACAGGCTCAACTAATATAGTAATGAGTACAGAGTAGGGGGATGTCATGATCGTGCCTGAAAAGGCATCAGTGCCACCCTCTGCGGTGAAGATACGACCTCTGCGCCAAAGACTGCGCTTTTGGCATTAATCCGTTCCTGGTTTTCTTATGTTCTCTGCTTATGTCTTCTGTGTTCCGGTCCATGTTTTCTTAGTTCTCCCTGCACTTTTTTTTGCTGTGGTCTGTTCACTGATTGTTATCTGCTGTGTTGTGATGGACAGGTCTCCTCACCTCTGGCTTTCTGTGATTTCTTGTGTGTTTCTCCTGCTCCACCTATCAGCTTGGAGTCCGGGACTTCTGATCCCTTTATACCTGTGCCTCTCCCTTCACTCAGGGCTCTTGATAGCGTTGTTCAGCTTGTCTGTCTGCTAGATCCTGCCTTTCCTCAGATTGTCTGTATTCCTGGTTTCCTGATCCCTTGCTTGTTTATTACCTTGTTTGTCTTTTGGTTCAGTATTCTCCTTTAGTCCTCAGTGTTCCTTGCCTTGTCCTCTAGTTACCTGGTTATTGTCTCTGGTTTCTGTTTCACCGTGTACCTTGTTTACTGTCTGTTATTGCGTATAGTTCCTTGTACCTTTTCCTTGTATCTCTGTTCCATGTTAATTAGTGTTTCTAACCTGGATTTCGTGACCTCGACTTTGCTTGTGGATTCTGACTCTGTACTTCTGCTGCCCGTTTCTTGCCAACCTTGCCCGCTGACTATTCTTTATTGTGTTAGTTTGTCTCATCTTGTTTTGTGTTTGCACTTAGTGCAGCGTAGGGAACGCTGCCCAGTTGTGGACGGTCATTTAGGACCTGCACTGCAAGTAGGTAGGGACAGTGTGGGGGGTTGTTAGCCATAGGGCCCACTTGTCCTGTGTTCCCAGGGGCCCTGACAGAGGGCTTCTTAAAGGGGGTTATCCAGTGCAACAAAAACATAGCCACTTTCTTCCAGTGACAGCACTGCTCTTCCAGTGACAGCACCAGTTTGGGTGTAGGTTTGGCAACTAAGTTCCATTAAAGTAAATGGAGCTTAATAGCAAACGTGGTGCAAGAGTGGTGTTGTCTCTGAAACAAAGTGGCCATGTTTCTGTAGCATTGGATAACCCCTTTAAGAAAAACTAACAGGTCTGTGAAAGCCAGAATTTTGCTGGTTGATAGGTGATAAAACACTTATTTCATGCAAGAAAATGCAAATGTTTTTTTTTTTTTTTTAAACACTGTCTCACAATTGAAGTGCACCTACGATATGTAGTTTTATCCCTAGAATAACCAACAATTTTTCACAAATTATAAGAAAAATATGGTAATAGTACGAGATCAACTGCAACTGGTTTTTACCGAGGTTAACCCCCTACCCTTATACCAGAGGGAAAAAAAGTGTTCAAAGAGATTAAAAATTGGTGGTGGGGTCCTCAGGTGTTTACCAGTGATGCACTGTATTGGCCTATTAATTCGGTCAATATGTATTATAATAAAGACACATAAATTAATCAAATGACAATATATTCAAAACAACATAAAAGCGTACGGTACACAGTGTTATACACAAATCATAATAGATATATAATATGAAGAATGGCGGTATTTAAAAAGGAAAGGAAGAAAAATTTTTTATAAAAATAAAAATAAAAATCTCCTATAGATAGTAAAAAGAAAGTCTTAGTTCATATAGCATAATATAGCTAATCTCATCCAAATGACCTCTCTTAATAGTAACGATCCTTAATTGATTGCAATAATTGATTAATTGGTATAATGCCAGTTAATAAATATTTATATGGATAGTGAACAACGCTGAATTATGTCGTCATTAAGCCGTAATTGCTGTATTAACAGTCTTATTCCAGAGCTCAGTTTGGGATGCTGTTTTGCCGTATCAATTTAGTACAGTCTATGTACAATTCACCATAGTTGTTTGAGATGATTTGTTGATTAGGCTTATTGATGCAAGTTGATTAGATACATAGTTATGCTAGATTGCATACTTTGGTGAGTATACATATAGTAAAATTGTTATAAAAATGTCTCGATGGGCGCTGACTGTGTTCAGTAGCGATACCTCTGGTATTTTAAAAGCCGCCTGATGGCTGTGACAACATGAGTTGTAATGTTATTAGTTGGCAAAATACGGCAAATATGACAATGTTGTGTCGTCAGACACTTGTCACCCGTCCTGCGGTGGTTGGATCTCGGTCGTTGAGAAGGGGATCGTTCCGGCAGCAGTGGTTCTTGCGTCCGGCTGTCAAGCGCTAGACGCGCTAGTTGGTGCTCGATAAATAGGTGAGCTGGCTTGCGCTTGCGCAGATGGGCTTGTTGCCCGCGGGACCTCGTGTGTCTTTGGCGCCAAAATTCAAGTGGAGAATAAAGTCTTTACTCAAAACTTATGTTGGATCAGATGGATGATGATAGTATAAAAATAAGTTATGTGCACAAAAAGTAGGGGTTTAAAATAGCTGGACGCGTTTCAAAGCCTTCATTGGCTTTTTCCTCAGCAGCAAAATGAATGTCCATGTAACATATGTCTGGTTTTTTATAGGCTTTTGTACAGCTGGTTAATTGATAAATGAGTTGTCTCTAAACACCGGAATGGACTCATACACAGATCTGATGTGGAAGTATGAAGTCTATATAGTACTCACACAAATTCTATATGTAAATATGTATATTGCTTAACATCAAGAAGTACAGTAGAGTAAAATCAAATAGAAATAGAAATAAATACATATATCATTAATTTGCAATACTCATTAATGTTGGTTTTATGTTGCAAGAGAATCTTCTAAGGTTGTTCTTCAATGGATGAATGGTATGCTTGTGCCCACTGGAGTGTGTTTTGTGCTGTGAACTTGGATTATCTTTATGGACTGCCTTTGTGGAATAGATGTTAGAAAGCCATGGGGAGACAAATCTCGGGGTCCGTCATGGCGCTGATGAACAGCCAGGCACATGACGGGCCGCTGAGGAAAAAGCCAATGAAGGCTTTGAAACGCGTCCAGCTATTTTAAACCCCTACTTTTTGTGCACATAACTTATTTTTATACTATCATCATCCATCTGATCCAACATAAGTGTTGAGTAAAGACTTCATTCTCCACTTGAATTTTGGCGCCAAAGACACACGAGGTCCCGCGGGCAACAAGCCCATCTGCGCAAGCGCAAGCCAGCTCACCTATTTATCGAGCACCAAATAGCGCGTCTAGCGCTTGACAGCCGGACGCAAGAACCACTGCTGCCGGAACGATCCCCTTCTCAACGACCGAGATCCAACCACCGCAGGATGGGTGAGAAGTGTCTGACGACACAACATTGTCATATTTGCCGTATTTTGCCAACTAATAACATTACAACTCATGTTGTCACAGCCATCAGGCGGCTTTTAAAATACCAGAGGTATCGCTACTGAACACAGTCAGCGCCCATCGAGACATTTTTATAACAATTTTACTATATGTATACTCACCAAAGTATGCAATCTAGCATAACTATGTATCTAATCAACTTGCATCAATAAGCCTAATCAACAAATCATCTCAAACAACTATGGTGAATTGTACATAGACTGTACTAAATTGATACGGCAAAACAGCATCCCAAACTGAGCTCTGGAATAAGACTGTTAATACAGCAATTACGGCTTAATGACGACATAATTCAGCGTTGTTCACTATCCATATAAATATTTATTAACTGGCATTATACCATTTAATCAATTATTGCAATCAATTAAGGATCGTTACTATTAAGAGGGGTCATTTGGATGAGATTAGCTATATTATGCTATATGAACTAAGACTTTCTTTTTACTATCTATAGGAGATTTTTATTTTTATTTTTATAAAAAATTTTTCTTCCTTTCCTTTTTAAATACCGCCATTCTTCATATTATATATCTATTATGATTTGTGTATAACACTGTGTACCGTACGCTTTTATGTTGTTTTGAATATATTGTCATTTGATTAATTTATGTGTCTTTATTATAATACATATTGACCGAACTAATAGGCCAATACAGTGCATCACTGGTAAACACCTGAGGACCCCACCACCAATTTTTAATCTCTTTGAACAATTTTTCACAAATTGTTTCTGTCTGCACCAATTTGCAACCATTTATAAATGTAACCCACAATTCACTCTTATATGAACTAATAAATCATTTCTTAAAAGATAAAAGATTTTATTTTTGTTAAAAATTTTTCTGTCAATATGTGGTTAAAACAGACTTAAAGGAGACTGACAGCTAAAAAAGGCATCCTAAACTGCTTACTGTACATAACTACATAGTTGTTACAGCAGTGAAACTGTACATACCTTTATTAAGGTTGTCTAAAGTTGTTTATTGCCACTCTGAAGTGTGATAGCACGGCCAGGGTTCCAAAGTGTACCAAAGGCCAGCCATGGCCACATTTCAGAGTGGCAGCCTCAAAAAACTACAACTAAGGTATGGCTAGTCTCACTGCTTGCATAGCTATGTAGCCATGTATTCTTTTTGTTAATGTTGTTTATATTAAATTGCCATGTTCCTGATAATGAGGATATTTTTCACTCTTAGGCTATGTTGACTCTACGTAAAAGTACGGCCATTGTTGCCATCGGCACTGCCATCGAACACTGCCTCTGCTTCAATGGGATCCCAGCCGGAGCGTATACAGATCGTATACGCTCCGGCCGGGATCCCGTGCGGCACCGCAAAGAACTGACATGTCAGTTTTCTGTGGCCGCAATTCAAATGAATTGCGGTAGTGGGAAACTCTGTCAGTTCACTGTGTGCTACGGGAAGCTCTGATGCGGGCGTGCGCTATTGTGCCCGCATCAGAGCTCCGTGGCTGGAAAGATCATCCTCTCTGTTTTTCTTTTTCCATCCCCCTCTGCAGGTAGTCCCCATACTTTATACGACCCTCCTTTGTAGTTGGCCAACATACACTCTGCCCCCAATATTTTATGTCCCCTACTGTGCATCTACTTACAACTCCTGCCTCCCTTGCATCTTGTGTTGAACAGGTAAGGGTGCAGCATAAGAAGTCTGGCACCGATTGACTGATTTTAAGGAATCTGATCAGCTGACTATAACTAGGGCTTATTTTTGAAGTACATCTTATTTTCAGAGAAACTTTGGTATTAAGGCATTCCTAATAATTTTATCAACTTGCTTTAAAAAGTGAACAAAAATCTGTATATACTTGTATAATGGCACATTTGCCAAGGCAAATGGGTATTGTTAACACCTTCATATCAGTGATATGTGTATGTACATTCCTGCTGCCGATGCCCAGTGTAGCAGGAATGTATATACATCCCACAGCTGCTTGTCATTAACCCCTTAAATGCAAGAAATACAGAAAAAAGAAAATATATTGGTGGTCACACTAGTTTTAGTCGTAAACAATCTGTTGTTGACTGCAGCTATTTAGTGTATGCCACCCTCTTACACAGGGCAATTAGCAATGAGCTTGGATATGCCTTCACTAAGAAATACAGAAATAAGAAAATATACTGGTGGTCTGTTCACACTAGTTTTTTGGAGGCTGTTGTATACAATCTGTTAGTGACTGCAGCTATTTAGTGTATGCCACCCTCTCACACAGGGCAATTAACAGTGAGCTTGGATATGCCTTCACTAAGAAATGCAGAAATAAGAAAATTTACTGGTGATCACACCAGTATTTGGAGGCTGTTGTATAGAGTCTGTGTGCACGTGGTGGTCTTTGGTCTATGCCACCTGTTACACAGGACAATGAGCAGTGAAGTTCTATGCAGGTGTACTACAAATCACAGCAATACAATGTACAACGGCAGCAGCACCAGCCACAAAATAATAAAATAGTACTGAGCACTTCTTAGGGGTCTGTATGCAGCACCTGCGATCTCAGCATTTAAGGAAGTCAGTGAGAGCATAAACACCTGTCATTGACTGATCGAGACCCCCGCAGTCCAGTCGGATTGACTATCTGGAGATAGAGTCTCAGGCATGTACAGATCACCGTTATTACAAATAAATTCTGTGCTATGACATAACATAGATCAGTATATGCAATCTACAGATTGCATGTTTAACAGTAAAATAAAAGTGTAAAAAAAGTAATTAAAAAAACAACTTATAACCCCCCAATAAAAGTTTAAAATACCTCCTTTCCCGTTATAGATATATTTTTTTAAATAAATTAATAAACATTATCGTAACATGCAGAATTATCTGATCTATTAAAATTAGTGATGAGCTACTGTAACATGCTCGTCCGAGCTTGGTACTCGTTCGAGTATTAGGGTACTCAATGGTACTCTTAACTCGGACGCGCATCTTGCGATACTCGAGAGAACGGCATCATCCATTTCTTTAAGTTTGGGCGCTTTTTCTCAGCCAATAAACATGCAGGAGACTTTCATGTCGATAGCAGCGATTGGTTGGCCAGATCAGACGTCCTTGCCATATAAAAATCTCGGCCGGAGGGGCTCGCTTGGGACGTATGCTGGAAGAGATTAGGGACAGAGCTGCTGCTGGTTAGGGAGAGCAATAGGGAGGGAATTAGCGTTTCAGTAGGCAGGAAATACTAGAGAAAGAAGCAAACCGCTCTTGTAAGGGATTAAAATCATAATTTTTTTTGTTTTTTTTTACTCCAGACTCCTGGCTGGGATTTGCAGTGCAGCTACCACGATTTTAGCAGCACACTATGGTCATCGACTGCTAGTAGAAAGGAGACAGCAGGTGCTGCATACAGACCCCTAAGAAGTGCTCAGTACTATTTTATTATTTTGTGGCTGGTGCTGCTGCCGTTGTACATTGTATTGCTGTGATTTGTAGTACACCTGCATAGAACTTCACTGCTCATTGTCCTGTGTAACAGGTGGCATAGACCAAAGACCACCACGTGCACACAGACTCTATACAACAGCCTCCAAATACTGGTGTGATCACCAGTAAATTTTCTTATTTCTGCATTTCTTAGTGAAGGCATATCCAAGCTCACTGCTAATTGCCCTGTGTGAGAGGGTGGCATACACTAAATAGCTGCAGTCACCAACAGATTGTATACAACAGCCTCTAAAAAACTAGTGTGAACAGACCACCAGTATATTTTCTTATTTCTGTATTTCTTAGTAAAGGCATATCCAAGCTCATTGCTAATTGCCCTGTGTAAGAGGGTGGCATACACTAAATAGCTGCAGTCACCAACAGATTGTTTACGACAGCCTCCAAAAAACTAGTGTGACCACCAGTATATTTTCTTATTTCTGTATTTCTTAGTGAAGGCATATCCAAGCTCACTGCTAATTGCCCTGTGTAATAGGGTGGCATATACTAAATAGCTGCAGACACCAACAGATTGTATACGACAGCCTCCAAAAAAACTAGTGTGACCACCAGTATATTTTCTTATTTCTGTATTTCTTAGTGAAGGCATATCCAATCTCACTGCTAATTGCCCTGTGTAAGAGGGTGGCATGCACTAAATAGCTGCAGTCACCAACAGATTGTATATGACAGCCTCTAAAAAACTAGTGTGACCAGTATATTTTCTTATTTCTTTATTTCTTAGTGCAGCCATATCCAAGCTCACTGCTAATTACTCTGTGTAATTAGCAGTGAGCTTGGTTGCGTGTGACAACGGGCAGAACCTGGTGGCAGATCTGCAACTCGGCAGCCTCACACATATACCATTCCTGGCCCACGTCTTCAACCTAGTGTTGCTGCGGTTCCTTAAAACCTACCCCAATTTGGCTGACTTGCGCATCTGTGCACATTTCCGCAAATCAACCAGGGAAAGTTACCCTAATTGCTAAAGTGAAATTCAAAGTCAAATTCAAACTCAAATCAGAGGTGGGGAGAAGTGGTGAGTCATATGATGAAGGGAAAGTTAACCCAACTGCTACAGTCAAATTCAAAGTCAAATTCAAAGTCAAATTCAAAGTCAAATTCAAAGTCAAATTCAAAGTCAAATTCAAACACAAAACAGCGGTGGGGAGAAGCAGTGAGTCACATGATGCAGGAAAAGTTACTCCAACTGCTACAGTCAAATTTAAACTCAAATTTAAAATCAAATTCAAACTCAAATCCATTTCAAACCATACTATGTGTGGATGTCAACTTGAGGGTGTCCTATGCCATCCTTAAATTTTTTAGCTGTTTCAAAGGCAGTAGTCAGCTTTAATCTTCAATTTCAATTTTCAAATCAAATCAACTTCAATTCGACTATTTTGCAGGGCTGTCTGGTCATATATTGTATCTCCGTGGTGTCAGGCTAAGTTTTTGGGTAGTTCATATGCTACCCCTGTTTTAATGGTTCCCTGTATTCTCAGTGCCATCTTTTGTCAGTCTAAATTTTGGGGTGGTTCACGTGCCCACGTGGTGGAATTCGACCTTCCAGATGGTAGCCAGGGTTTACCAGCAACGCAGAGCCATTGTGGAATGCCAGATGTAAACCTTGGCAAGAAACGGTAGTCAGGTCAGTCAGCTTCCTGAAATCTACAAGAGAAGTGGACGTGGATGTTTGCTATCTGTCAGGTACTGGGCCCCTTTGAGGAGTCAACACAGATGGTCAGCAGCGATGCCTCCATCATCAGCCTTACCATCATCAGCCTTACCATCATCAGCCTCACCATCTCGCTGCTTTGTCTGCTTCAAACCTCCCTGCTCAGCCTGAAGTCTAAGACTTTGCCATCATCTCAGGAGACGGGGGGAAAACATACGCTGCTAGATAGCCAGCCCACCCTGTCATCTGTTTCTCAGCACGAAATAGAGGAGGAGGAGGAGGAGAAAGAGGAGCAGACTGCTGCCGTAACTGAAGAGGGTACCCATGCTCAATCCTTAGCTGTTGAGCGTTTATGGCCTGAAGAGGAGGAATTGATGGAGGAGGAGAAAGGAATTGAGAGTCCGCCTATTGAGGAGAGAGAATTCTTGTGTGTTGGGATTCTGCCGCACATGGCTGACTTTATGCTAGGCTTTCTTTCCTGTGACCCTCGGGTTAAATTTTTTTTTTACAAAATCGATTACTGGGTGTTAACCCTCCTGGACCCTCGGTACAAGCAGAACTTTTCCACTCTCATTCCTGCTGAGGAACACAATATGAGAGTGAATCAATATCAACAGGCCCTGGTGCAGAAGCCGAGAATTTACTTCCCATCTGACACCACTAGCGCCAGAGGACGTAATTCTGTGGGCCAAAAAGCGGGGTAAAGGAGAGGTGGAGCAGGCAGCTTGTCAAGGGGCAGGGAAACACTCTCCAAGGCCTTTGACAGTTTCATGGCACCCAAGACTAAGTCACCCGTCCCCAGTCTAGAAAGATGGTGAGGGAGTACCTTGCTGACCATACCAACATATACAATCCGTGAGTAACTGCAGGTATATAGTATATGCCACCCTCTTACATAGGGCAATTAGCTGTGAGCTTGAATGAGAATGTAGTAAAAAGTCACACTAGTTTTTGGAGGTTGTCGTATAAAATCTTTGGGTAACTGCAGGTATATATTATATTCCATCCTCTTACACAGGGCAATTAGCAGTGAGCTTAGATGTGACTTTAGTAAGAAATGAAGAAATAAGAAAATATAGTGGTCACTTAAATTTTTGGAGGTTGTCGTATAAAATATGTGGGTAACTGAAGATATATAGTATATGGCACCTTCTTACACAGGGTAATAAGCAGTGAGCTTGGATATGACTGCAGTAAGGAATGAAGAAATAAGAAAATATACTAGTCACACTAGTTTTTGGAGGTTGTATAAAATCTGTGGATAACTGCAGCTATATAGTATATGCCACCCTCCTACACAGGGCAATTAGCAGTGAGCTTGGATGTGACTCATCACTATTCCCCACCGCTGATTTGATTTTGAGTTTAAGTTGCTGGGCTGTCCTGCCACTAGCGTGTTGTCAGAGCGGGTCTTCAGTGCAGCCGGTGGCATCATCACTGCCTGGCATAATTGTTGGGAGGCTCACCTGCTACCGCTTCTACCTGGGTCACTCTGTCCTCACCGCCATGCTGTGTCTGGCATAATTGTTGGGAGGCTCATCTGCTACGGCTTCTACCTGGGTCACTCTGTCCTCACCGCCATGCTGTGTCTGGCATATTTGTTGGGAGGCTAATCTGCTACAGCTTCTACCTGGGTCACTCTGTCCTCACCGCCATGCTGTGTCTGGCATAATTATTGGCAGGCTCACTTGCTACCACACTTTTAATGGTTCTCTGTATCCTCTCTGCCATGCTGCGTCAGGCCTAATTTTTGGGAGGTTCCATGCCTGCCTCATCTAAAGGCCGGTAAAGGCCACATTATGGTCTTTTTTTTAATGTTCAATTTCAATTTTCAAAGCACACCGCAGACATTCACTTCCTAGCTTCTTCTCGCAATTTACAAGGCCTCATGCTACACCGCTATTGAAACTGCAGCAGTGTGAACAGGTGATCAGGTGGAGAGAACATACAAACTTCTTGCAGATTTTGTTCTTGGTGGGATTTGAACCCAGGACCCCAGCGCTGCAAGGTTACAGTGCTAACCACTGAGCCACTCAAATTCAAACTCAAACTTCAACTCAAATTCAAACTCAAAATCCAATCAGTGGTGGGGAGAAGTGGTGAGTCATATAATACAGGGAAAATTACCCCAACTTCTAGACAGGGGGTGTCATGCCCCAGCCCAGGTCAGTCTAGTAACTTAAAAATACAAGTTATTAAGGGGGGAGAAGGGGAGCAGTCAGCTTGTTAAGCACTGGCAGGGGAACACTGTCAAAGGCCTTTGACTTTCTAAGTGACCTTCAGGCCTTTGACAGTGGTCGATGTGCTTCACCCAACTTGGTCTGAGTCAGCACTATTGTCTTGAGGTTGACCACAAGGCTGTTGCCCAGAATTTGGCGAAATGGTGCGATTATGCAGATTGAGAGGCATCCATGCATTCTGCCCCTGCTGTTTCCTGTCCAATTCCGTGGTGTCAGGCTAAGTTTTTGGGTGGTTCATATGCTACCTGTGTTTTAATGATTCCCTTTGTTCTCACCGCCATGTTGTGTCAGGCTAAATTTTGGGGTGGTTCATATGCTATCTCTCTTTTAATGGTTCCTTGTGTCTGTCTAAATTTTGGGGTGGTTCATAGGCTACCTCTGTTTTAATGGTTCCCTGTGTTCTCACTGCCATGCTGTGTCAGGCTAAATTTTTGGGTGCTTCATATGCTTCCTCTAATTTAATCCTTCACTGTGGGATCACTGCCATACTGTTGCCCATAATTTGGCATAATGGTGCGAATAGGCAGCCTCAGAGGCATCCATGCATGTTGCCCCTGCTGTTTCCTGTCCATTTCCGTGGTGTTTCCATCATTTTATGAGGTTGACAGGTTTTCACAATACCTTCCCTCTGCTGAGCTTGGGTCCCCTGCAAAAATGCTTGAGTTTCCCATTGACTTCAATGGGGTTCATTACTTAAAACAAGCACCCGAGTATCGGGAAATATTCTTCTCGAGTAACGAGCACCCGAGCATTTTAGTACTCGCTCATCACAAATTAAAATATAATGTTATTGTTCCTGCACAGTGAACGTTGTAAATGGGGGGGGGGGGGGGGGGGAGGGCAGGATTGCTGATTTATTTTATTTTTTTTCATTATATATCAGGAAAAAAAAAATTTAAAGCTATCAAAAAATTTCTTTTGGACCAAGATGATACTAATAAAAGCTAGAGAACGTGGTGCAAAAAATTATACCCCAAACAGCCCTATAGGTGGAAAAATAGCGCTTTGACTCTTAGAAGGCAGGGAGGAAAAGAAACAGCTAAATAAGTCATATTTATAAGGTACTGTACAGTATAGCAATCAGCATGTGGAGTATAATGTACAGTAAGTGCATAAACCTGAAAAAAAAAACAGCATCAGTTTGTAGATACAGGATGGAACTGCAGATCCCCATAATGCAGTAGTGTAGTAAAACAGGCTAGACTAGAGAAGCAGGACTGCTGCCAGAGGTCTGTGTGGTCACATGACTGCTATAGGTAATAAGTGTGTGTTCAGCATGGACAAATGAGGAAGTAATAATCACAGAGCTGTGCAAGAGGACAGAGACAGAAACTTTTCTATACAGCAGTTTGAATGGCTGAGTGTAAGTGCAGGCACATTATAGCAGCAGTGAGTACAGATAAGTGTAAGTACAGACACATTGTAGCAGCAATGGAGAGGATCAGAAACACAAGGGATGACAGAGACTGCAGGAAATACAAAGGAATGAGCAGGGCTGGTGTGGGCACATACATGCAGCACTCTCTGTCTGGGGAAAGATGGGTTACTGATATGGAGAGATTACTTCCCCAGTCCTTTCCCCTGATGCAAGCCCCAGTCTGAAGAAGATCTGTAGCCATGTTGCCTCCACTCCACCTCCCACCCAGCACAGAAAGCTCTTGAACCAAAACAATGCTCTTAAACCAAGTTACAATTTTAATAAAACAGTGAGCTCTTTTTGCAAAACGCTCTCAATCCAAGTTACTTTTAAACCAAGGTACCACTGTATAATACAATTAGTGTAGAAAGTGAGCATGGGGAAAAAATCAAACCAAATATCTAAAAATGATAACAGAAACAGCGCTGTCAGTCATTCTGACAGCCCTAGGGCTTTGTCACCTTTCCAAGAGCCGTTTAGAGAAGGAACGGGGGGTACCCCTTATTGGTTATGTGAGTGACTTTCCCACTCTCCCTTGGTCACTTCCAAAAAAACTTACCCTAATGGTGCAATCACATGTCGCTCTAGGGGAGCTGTGAAAACAATCAGCAGATCTTTATGCTGCTCAGTTTTCTGTAGACTATGTAGAGAAATAAAAAGTTTCAATGTAGAACTAGGTAGTTCCGCACTGAGCTTTGTATTATCCGTTTGCCCCAAAGTATTGAAAGGTGGCTGGAATAAAGATGCACATCCACTGAGGGTTTTAGGCAGCAGAAACCAAAAAGCAACTATTCACAGGTGAATGCACAATAAATAAGGCAAGGTAACCTGCCATTCAGCAATAGGAAGCTGCTGGTAGTAGCTTTAGAGGTTTCTTATATCACGTTTAGAGGACATCATCCTCTGTGACATATACCCCATCAAGCTTCCTATAGCTTTAAACAACAAGAAATCAGAAGAGCCATTAAAATGTTATGCAACAAGTAGCCTATCAGAAACCATTGTGTGAGCTCTCCAGTTACCATGTGTGTCATGAAAAAAAAATTGACACAAATGGTAAGATTCCTTGGTACAAGTGTCAGGGTTGAAATCCCAAGGCTATAGTTAACAAGAAGTGAAATGTCCTCTTTGTGAACCATAGTCATGGGGATGTGTGTCTGGATAATCCTGTTCTTGGGGCATGGGTTGCACATTGGATTTTGCTGAAACATTAAGCAATTATCTCACTCTTCTTCTCTCTCTGCTCTAACTGACTGCTTTCACCTACTCTCCAAGACTCACACAGACTGCCTGTCTCCAGGAAATGATTTACCTTATACAGAGGGGAGGTGCTGACATAACAGTGGGGCTTGCACGTGATTATGGATAATCCCTTGCTCCCACCTAGTGACAGTATTGTAAGCTAACATGCTGCCACCACTGTAAATTTGCTGCGAATCTTGCTTTGGTGGATTCACTTTACTCATCTTCAATTAAAACCTTGAAAAATAATTACATCATGTCGGGGATGGTGAGTATCGTAACAGACTATTAACTAAGATGCAGATGCAGTATAGTATAATAAAGTGGCTAGTACAAACTATTCAAATATATAGTGTAGAATTATGTATGGAATAAATTAACAATAAATAATACATACATTAATAATTACTTAATTAACAAATTATAAATGGATAATTGCTAAATATCTCATATTGTATAAAAAAAAATTCGTACCACAACCATACATGTGCAATGCCTAGCCTGGAACCATGACCTCCACCCCAGACTCCAACTTGCATTTCACTCTAATGCTACATTTACACGGGACGATAATTGGCCCGATCGCACAATTAATGATTTCGCAAGAACGATGTGCTTTCCATAACGATCAGCGTTTAGACGGAACAATAGATCGTATGGAAAAATCATTTTGCGATCGTTTTAAGATTGCTTAAGCCAGCCGAAAGCCCGCCCGCCCGCAGCCCTGCCACCCCGCCCGCAGCCCGGCCCCCCGCCCGCAACTAAAAAATAATGTCCGGGGTTTACAAAAGACGTCCGAAAATAATTGTCATGATCATTATATTGATGTTGGTGCAGACGTCTGTTATTTAATATACTATATTCATCGGGCGTCAGTCACTTCAGTGACTTCAATGCATTACATAGAAATCAATTAAATTGCTACAAAAATGGACTTCTTTTCAAATTTAAAACATAGTGTGAACATTGCATAGGATATTTCTACCCAAAGCTTTTCAAGGCTTGCCAAATATTTATAATGTGATGTATTTGTACATTTAGAAGTAGCAAATCACTATATATTCACCTTTAAAATTACATTTTCAATTCTATGATTCCCTGGGCATCCCCCAGTCTTTTCTCATGTCAGTTCATTGAAAAAAATGTTGTCCTGACTTGTAACCCTGACAACTAATAATCACTAGCTGAAGGAAAGTTAACTCATCCTTAATTTGAACATGTCACAGCTAAGGTTAGTGACTGACTGATGGCATTAAATGTCAGAACGACACTAAAGCAGTGATGGGCGGATATCTGACATTCAACAGCATATTTGCTTGTGTAGCTATCCTAATCTGAAAAGAAATTCTGAGAAAAGTTTATGTGATTGAGCCCAAAATTTACATTATATAACTAAAGCAGAATATTAACAAATATATTGCACATTATGTGCATTTTTTTTTAGCTGTAAAAGGCTAGAATGGGTATCCAAAAGCTGATATGTCCATTTTTAGGACATACCCAAAAGCTGATATGTCCACTTTCATGTTCCCACATTGTACAAATAAGGGCAAATATTCATGGCGTGTTTTTGCCCTTATTTTTACATTGTGAGAAAATAGCCTTAGTTTGCAAATGTTTTTATAACAAGGTGCAAACTGTCTGCATGTACTGCTACTCTTGGCCTACGTATTCCCTCCTCCTCTATAATAGCCATTAGAAATCATCTTAGAAGCATAAATAAGATATTCTAGATGAAAAGTAGTTAAGAAAAAAATCTATAAAAAATAAATAGAAAAATCACTTGACAAAGACGTTTAACAGCAAGAGACAGCTTCAGTACCCAATCAGTAACATTTCAGAGAACAGGGGAGATGAAAAATTCTTCAATACACAGTAAGTAGCATTAAAACAGTTGGAAGGCCTGAAAAACAACTGTAACTAACAATTTAATAGCTTAAAACACCACAGAAGAAGGGAGAAAGACAGGAAAAGATGATACAAGCCTAACAGCTGGAAAATGAGATACACATCACTTTACAAGCTAGAAAAAGTATGTTTTCAACCTGCCAACCCCTTCTACTATGTTATTAAAAAAAAAAATGGCAAAAAAGTATAGCCTGAATGTGAAAACTAAGTCATTTTTCGTCCTGCTTTTTTAATTGGATAAGAAGAAATATGTATATTTTAATAAAGTTTAGTAATTACACAAACACAAACACATGATAAAAAAAATCTAATAATTATTGTGTCCTAAGGCTGGGTTCATACAGGACTTCAGTGTTGCAGCATTGAGAAGAACGTAAAGAGAAGTTCCCTTATCCAAGATTTTAGACTTTTTTTTTTCTTGTAACATCTTGTATGGAATATTTATTTAGCATTTAACATTAATGGAAATTTAAATACTACTAAATATAAACAAATAAAAGAGATGCATGTACAAGTGCATGCCTTGTAAAAAATTTTGTATGATAACATTTAGTATGACAAATGACACATTTGACAAATAAACACTACTAGTCTATATCATCAAAATGAATCACAATGCAATTTCAAGATCCACCAATAATGTATGGAAAAAGTATATTATACAAAAAACAATAATCCATAAATGAGCCATAAAGAAAGCATTAGTCCAGCCTTCCTGATATCACAGGATAGAAAGTCTCTGAGTACAGCTACTGCATTGTGGCTTCATCATGACTTTTAACAAATTCCTGATGGAGCTGATGACAAGCATCACCCACCAGGAGTCAGATACTGTTAGGCCCAGAGTAAATGATGCTCTGAATCTGAGGCAGACACAGGCTGGTGTTAGAAAAGTCCGAGACAACGGTATGTCCCACCCTCCTAATTCTAAGCTGCTGCTGCTTGGCTGGTAACAAAAAAGCAGGAGGACCCTTTTATTTTTTTTTTATTTTTAATACATTTTAAAAAGCATGGGCCCCCTATGCCTTATTCTACCCAGCCAGATAGAAATCAAGCAGCAGCATCCTAGTATTCCCAGGATGGAAAGGACCAACAATATTTTCCCTTTTAACCATAATAAAACCAGCTTGTTTCTGCTGCAGACCTAGATCATGAGCTCTTCCTGATGGCAGTGGTTACCGGGGTAATAATAAGGGGGTTAGTGCCAGCCGATTTATAGACTCCTGCTTAGTAATAAGTGCTGTCTACCAGACAACTCTACGTCTAAACCTATAAATTGGGGGGAAGTACATATAAACACCAATGAAAAAAATATTTAAAACTCCTTTATACTCTTTATTGACTATTTTATAATAAAAAAAACACCTGTTGACATGGTTTTTAAGTCCAACATATTCAAAATAATTCTCAGAATATGTAAATACCTATACACCTGAGAACCATGACCATTTATATACTATTCAAATGCAAGATATTGCCTAATGAAGTGCTACACCTACTAAGAATATCTGTGCCCAAAAGAAATTATCACAAGTTTGAAAAGTAGAAAATATGAAAATCTTCATTAGATACTTTCACAACAAAACATCATAAAAACAAGACTTGGGGAGGCGGGAGGCCATATTACTGGGAAAATCCTGACAATGTAAAGTGCTAGTGCATCATTGCAGGTTTACAAATTCATTCCTACAGCATGAATGCATGTGATAAAGTACAAGTGCAACAAGATATCATGCTATCAGTATGCGGAACAAATCATAGAGCATATTGTTTATAAAGGTGCACAAAATCTAATGTAGTGTTGTATCAAACCTGGTGTCCCAAAATAATGGTCCCTACCTCACACCCCAACACCATTTTTCTCCTGCTTCTTCAGGCAGTAATGAGGAGGGGACCTAGGGGGTACTTATATGATTGGTTGGCTCTGATTACAACTGCCGACCAACCTAGTATTGTGTGGTCCCTTTGCATGTCAGCATGCATGGAAACAAACAGGACCAGACATATCCGCCAGCATATATGTGCCATAACCAAGAATGCTCCCATCTCTCCCCAAGCCATACATGCACGCCTAGTGAACCGCACATGGGGCGGCCACCATCTTGTGTATAGGCAACAGCTGAGATATGGATTATATACATGTGGGAACTAATAGTTTGACATTGTATTACAAAACATATGCCAAAAATTACTACCTGTCTCCATCAGAACGCTGCCTCTCACTCGCCTCAATTAAACAATCAGTGCACCTGCCCAAGAAAACTTTCCACAAGGTAAGACTCTCACATGACATGCCCAGGCCGTCATGTGATCAACTTAGTCACTATGTAACTGAGCTGCAGCCATATTAGCTGCTGGCAAAGGGAAGGGTAACTATAGCTAGCCATGCAAGAGCCCATAATAAATAGGTCCTGTAACAATATCTTGTCAGAGATAGTAATTATTTTGTTTGATACCCATATACCTACTAGTCAGTAGGTATATGGGTTGCCCCCTGTATCGAGGATCCCCTAGTGTGCTCCCATATAGGAATAATGTCCCCCGCTGTGCCCCCATATAGTAATAATGCCTCTTGTTGTGCCCACATATAGTAATAATGCCTCCTGCTGTGCCCCCCATATAGTAATAATGCCTCCTGCAGTGGCCCATATAGAAATAATGTCTCCTTCTGTGCCCTCCATATTGTAATATTGTCTCCTGCTGTACCCCCATATGGTAGTAATGCCTCCTGCTGTGCCTCCATATAGTAATAATGTCTCCTGCTGTGCCCCCATATAGTAATAATGCCCCTGCTGTGCTCCCATATAGTAATAATGTCTCCTGATGTTCCTTCATATATTAATAATGTCCCCCTTAATTGCCCCCATACACTAATAATGTCCCCCTGCATTGCCCCATACACTAATCATGTCCCCCTGTATTGCCCCATACACTAATAATGTCCCCCTGCATTGTTTCCCATACACTAAAAATGTTCCCCTGCATTGTTTCCCATACACTAATAATGTTCCCCTGCATTGTTAACCATATAGTAGTAATGTCCCCCTGCATTGCCCCATATACTAATAATGCTCCCCTGCAATGCCCCACATATACTTATTATGTCCTCCTGCATTGTCCCCATACACTAATATTGTCTCCTGCATTAACCACCCCCTAAGGAAAAAACAACAACAATATATTCACCTAATCCTTGCATGGAGCCAGCCTTCCTCTCTTCTCCCCTCTTCAGCTTATCAGACGCAGGAGGGATCCCCTAGCAGGTGCAATGACTTCATCGCTGCACCTGCTGGAGGATCCGTCCTCAGCTGCAGAGATGAGAGAGGTTGATATCCCAGGGCGGCGCTGAGGACATCAGTGAAGGATAGCAGGAGGGAGAGTGGTGCTCAGAGCTCCCTGGGGTCCAGGGTCGCCGGTCCTGGGGGGGGGGAGTGGATGGTCAGAGCGTTGATGATGCGGTGAGTGCGTGGGGGTCGGACGCGGTCGGGTGCCACCAGACGCCCCCTAGCTGTCGCTGCCCCTTGCAGTCATCTGGCCCGCCCGGTCCTAGAATCGTCCCTGCAAAACATAATTATGTATGTAAGTGTACTCAAATTACTTATACATGATTAATACAAACAATAAAGTGTCCAGTGCAGAAAAAAAAGTGATAAAACCTAAACATAAATTACATGTGCCAATATAGTGAAAAAGGTGCCAGTGCAGTGACCAAAATGCTCAAAAGTGCACTAGTGTAAATACCTATGTCATACTTATATTGTGTTGACGTAATCAATATATAAAATAAATGTGTATATAAACTCTAAGAAATGTCATTAACAGTAAATATAATAAGTTATGAATGGATGTGAGAGTGTATTAGTGTATGTGATGGATATGTGAATAAAGTGTGTGTATACTGAATGTGAAAAATGCATGACAGCTACTATAAAACATCTCATACAGATTATTGTTTGCATAAAAAGTTAGGGCCAGTTCACACTGAGTAAATTCGGAAGAATTCCGCGGTGAAGCTCTTTACCACGGAATCCCGCCTGCCTCATTGTCAAACAGCGTGTCTATGGGAGGGCGCAAAGACATGGTTAAGCATTTTATACATTAAAATTAAATGTACTAAACTCAATATAGTGAAACAGATGCAAAAACATAGTGCGGACCTACAGTATTTATGAGGGCACTAGGGAGATTAGCCAGACATAGTATTGCTCTAAATTGAAGGATTGTTCTGGTAAATGAGTGGCAGGATTAGAAGTTTATGGAAGAAGTCTCCATGATGGCAATGAATCTAATCAGAGAGGAAGTCACCTGTAGTTATTAGATGTAAATGCCTTGTATGAAACCCCTAGCTATGCCTCTGCTTTAGGTTTATACTAATTTGTCAAATAATAGCTACATTGTAAATGGTAGCTGGGGGAGCAAACTGTTTTTTTCAGTTTTGAAGTGTCACTGTTGTTATAATTTTTGAAATCTGTAGAGAAAAAAACAATAAAAAGCCAGAAAAATGGGGAGCGATCTCTTTTTCTTAATACCGACTCTAAAACATGAAATATTGCATATAATTCTACTCACTTCTCGGAGGGGAGATGGACCTACTCCCCCCCCCCCCCCCTTGTCGCCCGAAACACTGATATCACTCCTTGATTTGGCTTCTCTGGAGAACAGTTTCCATACTCTGATGCTCAGACCAGGGCTTTTTGCTGCGAACACTGATATCACTCCTTAGTTTGGCTTCTCTGGAGAACAGTTACCTTACTCTGATACTCAGACCAGAGCTCTCTGCTGTGACGGTGGTACACACCCAGTGCTCAGTGGAAGCCGGCTCCCATGTCAATCTTACTGAAGCCGTCCGTACCACACTTGGAATGATTACTGTGAGTTACATATAATAATGGAAAAAGCTTTATTCTGTCCAACGCATGTCGGAACCTCAAATTCCTTTGTCAGGGACAACAATACATCTACAACCACCATATACCAATATGTATGACTCAATCACCTCCCACCTATGACTTCATTTCTGGGATTTTTTTCTTCACATTTTTCTTTTTTAATTATAACACTAATAAAATGACATTAATAAAAATGACACTAATAAAAACATTTATTGCACTATGCCCTCTCTAAAATTTCATTCAATCCGTTGGGCACTAAAGTATTTAATTTAAAAATCCAAAAACTTTCTCTCTTACAGAGCTTGGTGAACCTAGGTAACTAAAAATAAATATGTTCTAGTGGATAGACTTTGAGCAAACTGTCATCAGCATTATGAAATTGCGCAAAATGTCGGGACACGCTATGTTTAGCAAATTTGTGTTTTCCCTACACACTCACTTAAGAAGGGATCTTTTTGGAGAATAGACCAATTCTTCTCCAGGATATTTTTTATTTTTGCATAATTATTTGAGTATCTAGTAATAAAATTAATATCATTTTTCTTCTTCTCTTGTACTTTCTTTTTCATCTCTTTCTTTTCTTCATTTTTTCTTCCTAGATGTTCCTTTCTATCCAGATCTCTTGCTTTTCTTCTCGCTCCTTCTATAACTCTCTGAGGAAATGTTTTCTGCAACAACCTTTTTCTAATATATTTGTTCTTCAAACACTCTTTCTTCCGTGCAATTTCTTCTCATAGGTATCATTTGGCCAAATGGGATATTCTCTTTTCAACTTTTTTGTGTTCACTCTTAAAATGCAGATATCCATTGGCGTCAATAGGTTTTATAAAAAGTTTTTGTATTGATACTTCCATCTTTTATATAAATACATAAATCTAAAAAAGCAATTTCTTGTCTGCTAAAATTCTCACAGAATGTAAGACCCCATTGGTTATTATTAATAAAAGACATAAAATCTTTCAAGTCCTCTTCTGTCCCTCTCCAAATTAATAGCAAGTCATCAAAAAATCTACCATAAAAAAAAAAAAATGAATTAAAGTTTTAAAAAACTTTCATAAATAAATTCCTTTTCGAACATGGCCATATACAGATTAGCGAAAACGGCCGCACATTTAGCACCCATCGCAGTGCCAAGGTGCTGGATAAAAAAACTCTTGCTCAAAAATAAAATAATTGTGTTTTAAAATAAAATCCATCCCATTTACAGGCATTAAAAAATCTTCCAGCAGTACTTCTTGGATAGCTCGTAATCCTTTATCGTGAGGGATATTAGAATATAGCGATGCTACATCCGGTGTAACTAAAAAATATCCCGGTTCCCATATGATGTCATCCAAAAGGGTCAAAAGATGGCCTGAATCCCTTATAAACAGTATGAAGGGAGTGAAATCACATATTTTTGTAACTGGCGATCTATATATTCGGTTAAATGACTAGAAATGGAGTTCACACCAGCTATAATGGGCCTTCCCGGAGGTCTCTGTAAAGTCCTTCTGCAGTTTGGGAAGGAAATAAAAGTATGGAGTAGAGCGGTTGCTCGGAATTAAATACTCCTGTTCATCTTTTGATATTACACCACCATTCACACCTTCCTGTACCAGAGACTTCAATTTATCTTGAAATAGTGGACCTGGGTCTTTTTCTAGTTTGTGATAATAAGTGTCGACCCTAATAATTCTATAGGATTCCTCTAAATAATAGTCTTTATCCGTTATAACTATCCCCCCCATCCGCTTTTTTCATGACTATAGTTTCATTCTTCTTTAGTGATTTCAATGCAATTTTCTCTTGTTTTCTCAGATTATTGTTACTAGGAATCTTGCTAATATTAGCCTTTTTGTTTTCCTCCTCCAATTCTCTTAGATCAGCCAAAACTATTTCATAAAATAAATCTATAAAATTACCCTTACTGTAAATCGGATAAAAATATTATCCGGGGTATTCATTAAAATTTCAGCTGTAAGTTCTGGTTCTATTCTTTCCAACACGCCTTCTGATGGTACTTGTGAGAAAATAGGGACTTTCTTTTTCCTCTCCTTTATGGCAAAAAAACTTTTTAGTGTTAATTTTCGTACAAATTCATTGAGATCTAAAAATAATTCAAATAAATCCATATCTGCAGAAGGACAAAAAGACAACCCTTTCTTCAGCATCTCCAATTCATCTCATGTGACTTGATGTGCTGATAAATTAAAAATACCTCCATTTCTGAGGACTTAATGTTCCGGGGAATTCTTCTTGTTTTTCTCTTCTTCTCTTCTTTATCTTTTGTATTTGTTTTCCTCCTCACTTTCTTCTTCTATTTCTATTTGCATTTTCTTCCTCGTTCTTATCCCCCCATCCTATTGTAATCAACGAAGAGCATAGTATAGGTATATCCAGATCATGTTTTAACTCACCTGTTAGGCAGAGAGAATCTTTACAAAAATGGGAAGAAATTATGTTTTTTTTGAGGAGTTCCAAAAAACTCTCGCAGTACTTCATGCCAATAGGGAGGATAAGAACGAGGAAGAGAATGCAAATAAAAATCGAAGAAGAAGAAAGCAAGGAGGAAAACGAATACAAAAGATAAATAGAAGAAGAGAAAAACAAGAAGAATTCCCCGGAACTTTAAGTCTCAGAAATTGAGGTATTTTTAATATATCAGCATATTAAGTCACATGGGATTAATTGGAGGTGCTGGAGAAAGGGTTGTCTTTGTGTCCTTCTGCAGATATGGATTTATTTTAATTATTTTTAGATCTCAATGAATTTGTACGAATATTAACGCTAAAAAGGTTTTTTGCCATAAAGGAGAGGAAAGAAAAAGTCCCTATTTTCTCACAAATACCATCAGTAGCGTGTTGAAAAGACTAGAACCAGAACTTACAGTAGAAATTTTTATGAATAACCATATTCCATCTGGCCTGAAGAAAAAATAAAATTTTTATCTGATTTACAGTAAGGGTAATTTTATAGATTCATTTTATGAAATGGTTTTGGCTGATCTAAGAGAATTGGAGGAGGAAAACAAAAAGGCTAATATTAGCAAGATTCCTAGTAACAATAATCTGAGAAAACAAGAGAAAATTGCATTGAAATCACTAAAGAAGAATGAAACTATAGTCATTAAAAAAGCGGATAAGGGGAGGGATAGTTATAATGGATAAAGACTATCATTTAGAGGAATCCTATAGAATTATTAGGGATGACACTTATTATCACAAACTAGAGGATGACCCAGGTCCACTATTTCAAGAGAAATTAAAGTCTCTGGTACAGGAAGGTGTGAATGGTGGTGTATTATCAAAAGATGAACAGGAGTATTTAATTCCGAGCAACCCCTCTACTCCTTACTTTTATTTCCTTACCAAACTGCAGAAGGACTTACAGATACCTCCGGGAAGGCCCATTATAGCTGGTGTGAACTCCATTTCTAGCCATTTAACCGAATATATAGATCGCCAGTTATAAAAATATGTGATTTCACTCCCTTCATATATAAGGGATTCAGGCCATCTTTTGACCCTTTTGGATGAAATCATATGGGAACCAGGATATTTTTTAGTTTCAATGGATGTAGCATCGCTATATTCTAATATCCCTGACGATAAAGGATTACTAGCTATCCAAGAAGTACCAAACAAAGTCCAGTGAAGTAAAGGAGAAACTGCGGCAACTCACCGGTCTGTAGTAAAATCTTCTTTATTGATTCAACATTCTTGTACAGAAAGGCATCAGGGGGGTGAATGACATACAGTGGATAGCGACGATCATTTCGTGTGGACTAGCCACACTTCATCTGGCTAACACAGCAAGCACTACACTGACCCTCAATACAAGTAGGCGTGTTGGTCAGGTGGCTCAGCACTGAACATGTGATGTAAAACACAAGTGCAGATTAAAAACCTTAAAACAAACATAATGCAATGTTAACCCTTAGGGGACACAGCCAGTTTTCATTTTTGCGTTTTCGTTTTTCCCTCCTCATGTATATAAGGCCATAGCGCCTGCATTTTTCCACCTAGAGACCCAAATGAGCCCTTATTTTTTGCGCAACTAATTGTACTTTGCTATGGCAGATGTAATTTTTGCCTAAAATGTGCCGGGAAACCAGAAAAAAATTATATGTGTGGTGAAATTGAAAAAAATATTTATTTTTTTTTATTTGTGGGGGGGGGGTTGTTTTTACTCCGTTCGCCCTGGGGTAAAACTGACTCATTATATATGTTCCTTAAGTTGTTACGATTACAACGATATGTAACATGTATAACTTTTATTTGATTTGATGGCTTGTAAAAAATTTAAACCTTTTAAAGAAAATATATGTTCCTTAAAATCGCTCCATTCCCAGGCTTATAGCGCTTTTATCCTTTGGCCTATGGGTCTGTGTGAGGTGTCATTTTTTGCGCCATAATGTGATCTTTCTATCGGTACCTTGATTGCGCATATATGACTTTTTGATCACTTTTTATTACAATTATTCTGGTTTTGATGCGACCAAAAATGCGCAATTTTGCACTTTGGGATTTTTTGGCGCTGACGCCACTTACCGTGTGAGATCAGGAATGTGATTAATTAATAGTTCGGGCGATTACGCACGCGGCGATACCAAACATGTTTGTTTATTAATTCATTTATTTATTTTTATTTATAAAATGGGGAAAGGGGAGTGATTCAGACTTTTATTAGGGGAGGGGATTTTGTGTTATTAAAAATAATTTTTTCTTTTACTTTACACATATACTAGAAGCCCCCCTAGGGGACTTCTAGTATATGCACTCTGATCTCTCATAGAGATCCATGCAGTATAGTTATACTGCATGAATCCATGAGATCGGTGTTCTATTGCTTTTGGCTGCTGCAGCCAAAAGCAATAGAATGCCGAGCCGGGATCAGCGCCATTACGGCGCAGACCCCGGCCCGAGATGGATGCGGGGATCGCCCCCCCCCCCCCCCCGCAATCGCGCCGCAGGGGGGCGATCCCCCCACTAGACCACCAGGGATGGATTTGAGCAAGTATTTAGAAGCAGCTGTCAACTTTGACAGCTGCTTCTAAGTACTTAATTAGCGGGCACGGCGATCGGACCGTGCCCGCTAATAGCCGTGATCCCAGGCTACATGCAGCACCCGGGATCGCGGCAGTTCAGAGGGGGGTCGCCGCGCGACCCACCTCTGAACTCCCATAGCGGCACGAGGACGTTCAGTAACGTCCTGGTGCAGCTATGGGTTAAATAAACGCATGAAATTCATTTCTGTCGTTAAAACCAAGGGGACCTGTGGCAGCAAAATAGGAAATGAATGCAGATTCTCGCTGTAACAATTTTCTATGGCGATCTCCCCCATCTTTAAAAACATTAACTATTTCCAGACCGGCAAACTTTAAAACATCAGGGTTACTGTTATGTATTTCCCTTATATGATTAATTAATCTAGGGGCTCCCCTGCCGGTATGAATGGAATTACAATGTTCACGAAAACGTATGTGGAGTGGGCGGATCATCTTGCCTATGTAATAAAAACCGCATGGGCAGAAGATAATGTAAACAAGGTAAGACGATTTACAAGTAATAAGCTGTTGTACAGCCGATGATTTTCCTCCTAACGTAATAATATTTAACATAGCATTTTGTGAACAGTGCGAACAATGGAGGCAGCGTTTGTTACCTGGGGAACAAGTGAGCAGAAGAGCATCTCTGAACGCACAGTACGTCCAACTTTGAGGCAGATGGGCTACAGCAGCAGAAGACCACACCGGGTGCCACTCCTTTCAGCTAAGAACAGGAAACTGAGGCTACAATTTGCACAAGCTCATCGAAATTGGACATTAGAAGATTGGAAAAACGTTGCCTAGTCTGATGAGTCTCGATTTCTGCTTGAACATGACAATGAGTTCACTGTACTCAAATGGCGTTTGGCGATGCTATTTTTTTATTTTGTTTTTAATTGATCTCCGAGTGTTTTATTTCTCCTAAATGTGATAACAGGTTTGTTTATAGCGACATCTTTAAGCATAGGTTCATCTTCTATTATGTACCAAAATTTATGAATTGCGTTTTTAAGAATTTGGTTACACAGAGTATTGTTAAATGAAAAATAAAAACGTTTATTAGCATTGGTTCGCTTTTTGTCTATACCTTTAAGGAGATCAGCTCTAACAATAGAATTAGCTTTATCTTTTGCACATTGGAGTGTAGATTCTGGATAGTCCAAGAAGTACTGCTGGAAGATTTTTTAATGCCTGATAATTAAAAATAATTCATTGTAAATGGGATGGATTTTATTTTAAAACACAATTATTTTATTTTTGAGCAAGAATTTTTTATCCAGCACTTTGGCACTGCGATGGGTGCTAAATGTGTGCCCGTTTTTGCTAATCTATTGCCATGTTTGAAAAGGAATTTATTTATGAAAGTTTTTTTTTTTAATTCATTGTTTTTTATGGTAACTTGATTTGGCCGTTGTCCCGGAGGAGTGATCTCAGTTACTGAAGCCGGCCGGGGACCGCACCAAGTGTAAGTGTCTTAGTTTTTGTTTTTTAAGTGTATCCCCCCAAAAAAATTTTGACAGAGACTTGCCGCTCCTGAAGTATTTTTTCTGTTTTATCATTTAGTAACTTTCTAAATCTAAATCTATAGTAGATATGATATAAAGCAAGTTTGCAATTAACATTTGTTATTTATTTATTTATTTATTTTAGTTATCATGGAAAACATGGCACTTCCTGTTTTCTGACTCTTTTTACTCAGGAAACAGTCAGAAAACAGGAAGTCTAGTGTTTCCCAGGTCATCTGAGCGCTCGCAAAGAGAAGGCGGTCATGTGATTGATGAACACATTGAGCCGTGACTCTCTGTACTGGCCGGAATTCATGTGTTTTAGTCTCCTTTTTTTTTCAACCCGCAGAAAATCTGCCTTTAGGAGCATGGACCTGGATTTCTGGTAGGTTCAGCTTTGTTTTACAGCATGATAACAACAAAAAAAAAATAATGATTGGAACTTGCAAACTTGCTTTATATCACATCTACTGTTGATTTTGAATTTAAAAGTTATAACAATGGTGACACTTTAATCTTTCTCATTGTAGTGGGGTTTTTTTTATGTGAGAAGATGACCTATGTGGCCCTTTAAGGGAGACCAGTGGAATGCTTCAAGTGTGTTTTATCTGGCATTTCTATCTGTGGTTTCTCTTGATCCCTGGGCATATGTGAAACCCTTATTCATAGTCCAGAATACACAGGATACACAGGGAACAGCCATTCTCCGAAAAGCAGTACTGCAGTACCAGCTGGATGATCTTTTCGGCCGCAGGGTTCTGAAGCGGGTGCATCCGTGCGCGCCAGCATCAGAACTCTCCACAGCACACTATGGAATGAGCGTCCAGAGCCGCTCGCTCCACAGTGTGCGCTGACATGGTTTTCTACAGCGCTATTTACTGAATAGCGGCCGCAGAAAACTGACATGTCAGTTGTTTGCGGCGCCGCTAGGGATCCCGGCCGGAGTGTATACCATGTGTATAAGCTCCGGCCGGGATCCTATAAACAGAGAGGTAATGTATATTTTTGTAATAACATAGCCTAACATAGAAAAAAAATATATATTTTTTTTTACATTTTATTTGTATTTATTTTTAATTGCCTGGCTGCCATGCAATATACACTCACCGGCCACTTTATTAGGTACACCATGCTAGTAACGGGTTGGACCCCCTTTTGCCTTCAGAACTGCCTCAATTCTTCGTGGCATAGATTCAACCAGGTGCTGGAAGCATTCCTCAGAGATTTTGGTCCAGATTGATATGATGGCATCACACAGTTGCCGCAGATTTGTCGGCTGCACATCCATGATGCGAATCTCCCGTTCCACCACATCCCGAAGATGCTCTATTGGATTGAGATCTGGTGACTGTGGAGGCCATTTGAGTACAGTGAACTCATTGTCATGTTCAAGCAGAAATCGAGACTCATCAGACTAGGCAACGTTTTTCCAATCTTCTAATGTCCAATTTCGATGAGCTTGTGCAAATTGTAGCCTCAGTTTCCTGTTCTTAGCTGAAAGGAGTGGCACCCGGTGTGGTCTTCTGCTGCTGTAGCCCATCTGCCTCAAAGTTGGACGTACTGTGCGTTCAGAGATGCTCTTCTGCCTACCTTGGTTGTAACGGTTGGCTATTTGATTCACTGTTGCCTTTCTATCAGCTCGAACCAGTCTGCCCATTCTCCTCTGGCATCAACAAGGCATTTCCGCCCACAGAACTGCCGCTCACTGGATGTTTTTTCTTTTTCAGACCATTCTCTGTAAACCCTAGAGATGGTTGTGCGTGAAAATCCCAGTAGATCAGCAGTTTCTGAAATACTCAGACCAGCCCTTCTGGCACCAACAACCATGACACGTTCAAAGGCACTCAAATCACCTTTCTTCCCCATACTGATGCTCGGTTTGAACTGCAGGAGATTGTCTTGACCATGTCTACATGCCTAAATGCACTGAGTTGCCGCCATGTGATTGGCTGATTAGAAGTGGTAATGTGCAGTTGGACAGGTGTACCTAATAAAGTGGCCGGTGAGTGTATATGACCATCATTAAACAAAACTCAACTATTCAGTTTTTACTTGAATACAGCATAAATAACACAGAATCTAATACACAATCCATTTTTTTTTAACAAGTAATGTCTAGTTACATTTATTTAAAATTACAGGTCTTACTATATGTAATATTCTTTTACATCTTTTACCATTGTGGTATTTTATTTCATAAATAATATTCATTTAGAAGTCAAGTGTGAAAAAAATAAAAACAAAGAAGACAAAAAAAAAACTAAATATAATGTGACATTACAATAAAGGTCAATTCAAGAAATGTAATTAAAACTTCAGATAGCATTAAATGTTCCAGTAATAAAATTTCAATAGAAGGCATGCTACATGAATCACTCTTTTCTTTCTTAGCTTAGGTGGTTGCTCTTTTAAAACATTTCATTAAAGTTTATATTTTTTCATTTACTGTTTCTAGCTAAATGATTTATTAAATGTACAGACTTAAATCTGCAGATGCAATTAATTAGACTTTGTCTATTCTGTAAAGCAAAAGAAAAAATATATCTTCTAATTCAGTTTAAACATTGTCTAACGATATAAAAATGCAAGGCAATATAGCCTGGACTTAAAGTGTCACTGTTTTTGACTTTTTTTTAAATTTTTTTTGCTGAATTCAATAGTCCAGGCGATTTTAAAGCACCGGCCTCCAGTGCTTGAGCACCAGCCGGTTCTGGTGCAAAGAACGGCGCCGTGCACGTGCTTCCCCGTGCCGACGCTGTTCGATCAGTGGGTTCAGATTAAAGAGGATGTACCTGGTGGTAGGTCAGTGCTGACGTCAGAGGAGAGAGCCTGGTGATGTAGCTGTAAAGTAACTCTTTGTTGTCCTGTTTTGATGCCTCATCTCCCTCCCCCCTCCCCTCTTCATAGAGAACAATGAAGACAGGGGGGAGAGCTTCAAACTGCTTTTTCATGATAAAAATGCATTTTTCGGCTAATAAACCCAATTACAAAGTTTCTTCAAATCACCTGTACTATTGATTTCTGCAAAATAAATAAATTATTTAATTAAATTTTAATAGTATTTACATGTTTATAGCAATACTATATCAAAAATGTAGAATCACATTCTGATCTAGATGCTGCAGTGTCCTAGAGTATTTTTATGTGGATTGGCAAGGGCTACCACACTTGCCCTCTCTTAGTTATTAAAGGATTAAAAGTGTAATCATTCAAATTACAGGGCCTATTACGAAAACTGTATTAGTATTACTTCGTCACTACCTCCAATAACCTCTCATGCACAATTGCATCTTTGAATCAGAATCTTGCTATTTTAGGAATATATGATATTTCTAGATACAAACTTGATTTGGGTGTCTTCTGCCTTTCTTGGATTTTGTAGCTTTTTCAAAGGCAGAACCCGTCAGGTCGGAATAAGTCACTCTATAGTTTTTTTTTTTTTTTTTTTAATCTTCAATTTCTTCAATTTCAAATTAAATAAAATTCAGTTAAAATTTTCATTTTTTAAAAGGGGTTATCCAGTGCTACAAAAACATGGCCACTTTCTTTCAGAGACAACCCCACTCAAGCTGAAAACAAGAGTGGGGCTGTGCCTGGAAGAGAGTGGCCATGTTTTTGTAGCGCTGGATAACCCCTTTAAATCAACTCTGAAATAGGCATTTTGGAGGGCAGTAGCAATCAAGCTGCTACTGTGATTGCTACTGCTGTCTTTTATAAAGGATCATGTTTGGCGACTATTTTATGCAGGGCCTCCAATGGACACTACTTGCTATGTGCTAGAGGATCTCTATCTACAAAAAGGGACTTCAAATTCAAAGGACACAATACAGATTTAGGCTATGTTCACACTACGTAAAAGTACGGCCTTTGTTGCCGATGGCAACAACGGCCGTACTTTTGTAACGGTGGAACAATGCCTTACTTTCAGTGGGAACCCGGCAGGAGCCTATACACATTGTATACGCTCCGACCGGGATCCCTTACGGGGCCGCAAATAACTGACATGTCAGTTTTCTGCGGACGGAATTCAGTGAATTCTGGCCGCAGAAAGCCCTGTCAGTTCACACAGTGAAGCGAGCGGCTCCGGCCGCTTGCTTCACTGTGTGCTATGGGAAGCTCTGATGCGGCCGCGCGCTGATGCACCCGCATCAGAGCTCTGCGGCCGGAAGTATCATCAGGCCGGTACTTAAGTACCGGCCGAGATGATCCGGCCAGAGACCGTCCGTTCCGTGACCTGGGGTCGCGGAACGGCCGGTCTCATACGACGTGTGAACATAGCCTTACAGTGCCACAAGATGTTAATCGTCACCACTACAGAAGTTTATAGGAAAACTTTAATATGGACGCTGTGTCAAGTGACTATGAAAAGTGAAAGGTGTACTCTGTACCCTAATACACATAAATTGCAAGTGTTGTTAAAGTCCATTTTCCAATTGGGCATAAGCCCAGTATGAGAAAGTTGGCCCAGGGGGAAACTACAAGATCCATCAATATCACCAACACCTAGGTGCAGCCCCTGTTCAACCTCTGTGGCTGATCTCTTCAGGAGAGAGTTATAAGAAATGGTCTGTGAAAACACTTTATGATTGCTCTCTTTATTAACATGTTTAATTTCACCCAGGAGAGTAGTGGACAACATGTACTGACACACATAAAGTGACAGAAAAGGAGCAATTTCAGAGCTACATAGATTACACCATTACCCTTACATCTCTTTTCCCTGATACCTAATTAATCTTCTAGAACCCTCTCTAACCTTAGCTCTCCCTGCCTCTTCCTATCTGTCTCTAGCTAGTGTAAATGTAAGTGTTCACTGTACAAGAGCTTACTTGCAATATAGTGAAGGAGGGTGTGTGATTTCAAATGGGGGGAGGGTTTCTTGCAGCCAATTGTCCCACTGCAAACCATTTTGGTTAAGCCCTTGCAAATGACCTTTTGCTGAAATGTAATGTGCTACATGCAGTTGCCATTTTTGATCGAGTTGATACACACTACAGTTAGTGTTTTTCCCACTAGGTGTCACTAAGCACTTATTGTTTTATGCACGGCTGAAGAAGACTAAGGGTTAACTGTTTATATGTTACATGTTCTTTGTCCGTTCACAGGTGCAGGTGCTTTATATTATTTTTTTAATCCTATCCTCTACCTTCTCTCTCTCCTTACACACAGAGCCCCCCCCCCCCCCCCCAATCACAGGTAGTTTTAGACAGACCCCTGTTGGAAGGAGTTATTTCCTGGTGGGAGGAGTCTGTAGTCAGTGTGTGATGAAGCAACCAATAGCAAGGCTCTGCTGAAGTTAAGCCAGGGCCTGACAGGGACACAACCAAGCAAGCCACAGATTTGAGAAACTCAACCACAATGCAGCACTAAGAAAGTATAAGAGGGAGAGCAGCCCCAGAAGGATCACCTTGTCCATGCCATAAACCTTTCTAAAAGTGCAGGGCAGTTATCTCAGCAGTCACAGGAACTGACCCCAGTGGAACAAATTTACTATAGGAAGTCTAGGTATTCCATTGCGCAGTGCAGGACGACTGGGAAGTCTCAACAGTCTGCTTAGCCCAGATAACTAGGCCTGGGGCTCGTATTACCCCTACAGGATGAGTAGCTCGCAACTGTAGGGCAGTTAGCGGTCAGACACAAGTCTAAACGTGAGTACGCATCTATTTGGACAAAGCCCTTCAGGCACCCTGTCTCCTCGACTCTCTCTTTACAAAACACTCTTCTCAAAGGCACCTTGTTTACCTTAACTGCCAGCACCTGAGTAACTCTCAGGATTGTTTCCTTGTGTTGCACTAAATTGTGTTTTCTGCCAAAGTACTACTGTATTGCACCAAGTTCTTTCAAGTTAACTGTTTTATTTTTGTTCTAAGTATTGTACTCTGGCCTTTTCTTGCACACTGGCAACTATACACACTTACATTTAGGTTAAACCTTATTCTTGCCAGCTGTCCGGGGTGGGTCCTACACCATTCCAGGCTACCATGACAAGCACCCAAGTTACCCTAGACCTTCTCAACTACTACACCATCATACTAGCTGACCCAGCAGTGAAACCCACACCACCGGTTGCACAATTTCCGCACAAAGCCTTCACTAGGCTAGCGCTGATACAGTAGGACGCAGCTTCAATGTGAGATATGTAAAAGCCTTGATGACTCATTGGTCATTGCTTGGAGGAGAAAAGGGCAGGAGTGAGGCTTTGAGAGGCATGTCAGGCAAAAGGACCACCTCCAAGGTCCTTTTGCAGCAGAAAGTGTTTTTTCACCAAATATAAGGCATGGACACACATTTTTTAAGTATGGCTGCACTGCTTTTATTAACACCTATCCAATGCTACCCACAGCTTACTATGCTTTGAGGGACTGACAGATTTGCTTTAAAGGTGTTATCCAGCGCTACAAAAACATGGCCACTTTTCCCCCTACTGTTGTCTCCAGTTCAGGTGCAGTTTGCAATTAAGCTCCATTTACTTTAATGAAACTGAGTTTTAAAACCCCACCCAAACTGGAGACAACAGTAGGGGGAAAATGGCCATGTTTTTGTAGCGCTGGATAACCCCTTTAACCCCTTAACGACATGGGGCGTACACTTATGCCCCCATTGCCTGGGCTTTAACGCAACAGGGCGTAAATGTACGCCCGCGGTTTCCCCGATCGCTGTGTGTTCACACACAGCGATCGGGGAAGATGGCCTGCTATAGATCATAGCAGGCCATCTTAGCTTCTCGGCACGGGGGGTGGTTAACACCCCCCGTGCTGACGATCGCCGCTATTGGCAGATCAATTCAGATCAGCCAATAGCGGCGATCGGCACCTTTTCGGGTCATCGGTGACCCGATGACCCGGAAAAAATGGCGGTCGGTGCTGTCCGAGGACGGCACCGACCGCCATTACTGCAAAAAGTAATGGTGGTCACCGTGCCACCGGCCCGATCGGGCCGGTGCCACGGCGATCAAAGTCCCCAAAAGTAATAAATACCTGCTCTGGACCCCTCAGATAGGTAGCTGAGGGGTCCAGAGCAGGTATTTGTACATTACTCACCTGTCCCGGGGTCCTGATTGGCATCTTCCGGGTTCGCGGCGTCCTCGTCTTCTCTTCGGCTTCTTCTGTGCGGTTCCCTTCGGCTTTTTTCGGCTCCAGCAGTGTCTTTTTCCGAATTTTGCGCTCTGCTGCCCTCCAGCGGCTGATATGTGAAATACACTTATCAGCAGCTATAGGGATGTTCAGAATGTAGTAAAAGTTTTTCGTTTGTCAAAAATTTTTTTCCCTATTTTCCGCACCTTATCGCCGCTGAGTGTTGATCAGCATCGCACGAAAGTGCGCTGCTAATCAGCAACTCCTCCTTTTTGGCGTAGGGTGTTTTTTTTCTATATCCTACTGCCACGGTCTGCGGATAAGGCCGCACATAAGTGCGGCATTTATCGGCAACACCATTTTTGGTGTAGTTTTTTTTTTTAATACTTACTGTAAAAAAACACGTAAAAAACACTACATTACACCACACTACACTACATTGAATAAAGTTTGACACTACACCACTACATACCCCATACACCAATCCCCATATAAAAGTGGCCCCCGGCGTGTTTTCGGTATCAGGTGCATACGTTATTATTGCCTCGGACACCGAAACAGCCAGTGAGGATGAATAAGGGGATCCTTTTTTCCCCCCATTCATCCTCATCATCCAGTGACATGTCTGGGGGTAGCGTAGCGTACGCTGCCCCCCAGACACGTCTTTTCCGCCAGTACCGTCCCAATAAGAGATGACGGTATGGCGTGAAATTCTACAAACTCTGTGAGAGTACCTCTGGGTACACTTACAGACTTAGGGTACGTGCACACTGCGAAATGGCGAAGGATAACCCTTTGTGCATTCCGCAGCAGGCACCCACCGGCAGACTGATGGGGGCGCGCGTCTCTGTCCGAGTCATAGACTCCATTCTATGCACAGGCGGATTCCATCGTCCATCCAAAGAATGAATACGTTGGACGGAGAGCGGAATCCGCCCGTGCATAGAATGGAGTCTATGACACATGTGGAGACACACGCCCGCATCACTCCGCCGGTGGGTGCCAGCTGCGGAATGCGTGAAGGGTTATCTGTCGCGATTCCGCAGTGTGCACGTACCTGGGCTGGGTTCACACTACATATATTTCAGTCAGTATATGTATATTTCAGTCAGTATTTTTCAGTCAGTATTGCAACCAAAACCAGGAGTGGATTAAAAACACAGAAAGGCTCTGTTCACACAATGTTGAAATTGAGTGGATGGTCGTCATTTAATGGCAAATATTAGCTGTTATTTTAGAACAACGGTTGTTATATTAAAATAATGGCAGTTATTTACTGTTATATGGCGGCCATCCACTCAATTTCAACATTGTGTGAACAGAGACATCTCCCCCACATTCCAGTGTGGGGGATGTCCCCCACACTGGAAAGCAGGAGACCCCAGTAGAAGCGCAGAGTGTGGCGTAACAGGCGGATCAGGTGGGGCACCATTTTCCAGTGTGACACCTGTCCTGATCACCCCGGCCTCTGCATACTGGATCGCTTCAAGGCGTACCACACGTCACTGGAGTTCTACATTATCTAAATTCTGTCCCTTATTCCTATTTCAGGGGTCACGTTGATCCAGGGATTATTCTGATCTCCATTATGGAGTCGGGAAGGAGATTTTTCCCTATGATGAGGCTACTGTCGTCTGCCTCACAAGGTTTTTTTTGCCTTCCTCTGGATCAACACAGGTTGAATCAATAATTGTCCCTTTTCCCCAGCTAAATAGGTATGGCCGTCATTCCCATTAGAGGATGCCATGATGCAATTACAAAGCCTCTGTGCGGCCAGGACAGTAGAACCCCCCCCCCCCCAAAGTGACCCCATTCTGGAAACTACACCACATAAGGAATCTTACAAGGGGGGCAGTGGGGATATGGCCCCCTGGTGACGGCCACATTTGGGACGTGAAAATGAAAAAAAATTGTATTTTATATTTTCACACCACATGTTCTACATAAGTGCCCGTCACCAGTGGGGTCCATATCCTCACTGCACCCCTTGTTAGATTCCTTATGGGGTGTAGTTTCCAGAATGGGGTCACTTGTGGGGGGTTTCTACTGTCCTGGCCGCACAGGAGCTTTGTAATTGCGACATGGCCTCCATCCTCCATTCCAGCCTCTAAATGGCGCTCTGTCCCTTTGGTGGCTTGCCCTGTACCCATATGGCACATTATGCCCACATGTGGGGTATTTTCGTAACCTACACATTTTGCATTTATTTTCTTTTTTAACCCCTTGTGGAAATGGAAAAAATCAAGGCTAGACCAACATTTAGTGTAATTTTTTTTAAAATTTTTACTCTAAGGGCCCTATTTCACCGGATGATTATCGTCAAATTATCGTTAAATCGTTTGAATCTAAACGATAATCGTTCGGTTGAAATGCAGTTAACGATTAACGACCGAACGAGTAATCGTTGATCGCTTTATAAGACCTGGACCTATTTTTATCGTTGGTCGTTCGCAAAACGTTTGCAAATCGTTAGCAATGAATAAGACATCGTTCTGTCGTTCGCAATAGATACGAACGCAATAGCGAATAAATAGCGAAGAAAAACGATCGCAATTACGATCATAAGTAACGATTATCGTTCCATGGAAATGAGTGAGCGTTTTCAGGTCTTTCGCAATAGCGGTCATTTGAGATCGTTAATCGTTAAAGGACAACTCCGGCGGGACCCCCCCCAAAAAAAAAAACCCACAGACACACACAGACACCATACTCACCATCCCTCCGGTGACGATCGCCACTCCATTCGCCCGCTGTCCGCCTCACCGTCACCTGCGTCCGCCGTCCAGCGATGTCTCTTGCTTCCGGGTCCATGAGAGAGAAAAGGCTGCCAGTGCGCTTGCGCACCGGCAGCCTTTTCATTGGCTGGAGCGCATCACATGGCTTCCAGCAAGCTCAGCCAATCAGGGCTGAGCAAGCTGGAAGCCATGTGATGCGCTCCAGCCAATGAAAAGGCTGCCGGTGCGCATGTGCACCAGCAGCCTTTTCTCTCCCATTCACTCTCAATGAAGACGCCGAAGAGGAAGAAGACCCGGACCGCCCAGCTCTGACGTCACCCGACACCAGAGAAGAGGACCGTGACGATCATAATAGGTAATGTATACATTCTTTAACTTCCGGGGTGGGGGGTCGGGGGTCGGAAAGTGGGGGAAGGGGGCCAGACCAGGTATTTAACCACATTACAAAGTTATATAACTTTCTAATGTGTGTTAAATAAGCCAAAAATTTTTTTTGCCGGAGTTGTCCTTTAATGATTATGCAAACGATAATCGTCCGGTGGAATAGGGCCCTAAATCATTGATCTTGTCATGATTTTTTCATTTTCACAAGGGGCTAAAAGATAAAAAAAAAAACACAAAATGTGTAGAGAAATTTCCCCTGAGTACAAAAATACCCCACATGTGGACATAAAGCGACGGGTGCAGGGTAAGCCTCCAAAGGGAAGTAGCGCCATTTGGCTTTTGGAGGCTGGATTCGGATGGAATGGATTTCGAGGGGCCATGTTGCATTCAAAAAGCCCCTGTGTTGCCAAGAAAGTTGAAACCCCCCCAAGTGACCCCATTATGGAAACTACACCCCTCAAGGAATGTAACAAGGGGTGTAGTGAGCATATGGACCCCACTGGTGACGGGCACAAATGTGGAACAATGTGGCGTGAATTATATTACAATATCAATTTTACATTTTTTTACACTATAATGTTGGTCTAGCCTTGAATTTATCATTTTCACAAGGGGTTAAAAGAGAAAAAAAAAATGTGTAGAGCAATTTCCCCCGAGTCCGTAAATACCCCACATGTGGACATAAAGCGCCATGTGGGCACAGGGCAAGCCTCTCAAGGGAAGGAGCGCCATTTGGATTTTGGAGGCTGGATTTGGCCAGAATGGATGATGAACGCCATGTCGCATTTACAGAGCCATTGTGCTGCCAAAACACTGGAAACCCCCCACAAGTGACCCCATTCTGGAAACTACACCCCTCAAGGGGTGCAATGAGGATATGGACCCCTTGATGACGGGCACATTTGTGCCATGAAAGTGACAAAATGAAAATTTTCACTTTCACGTCACATTATTCCACATTTGTGCCCGTCACCAGTGGGGTCCATATGCTCACTGCCCCCATTGTTAGATTCCTTGAGGGGTGTAGTTTCCAGAATGGGGTCACCTGGTCGGTTTCCAGTGTTTTGGCAGCACAAGGGCTCTGTAAATGCGACGTGGCCCTTGAAATCCATTCTGGTGAAATCCAGCTTCCAAAAGCCAATTGGCGCTCCTTTCCTTTGGAGGCTCGTGCTGCGCCCACTTGGCACTTTATGTCCACATGTGGGGTATTTCTGTACTCGGGAGAAACTGTGCTACACGTTTTGTGTTTTTTTTTCTTTTATCCCTTTGTGAAGATGAAAAATTGAAGGCTAGAACAACGTTTTAGTGTAAAAAATACATTTTTCTATTTTCACGCCATATTGTTCGGAAAATCTGTGAAGCACCTGTGGGGTCCGGATGCTCACCGCACCCCTTGTTACATTCCTTGAGGGGTGTAGTTTTCTAAATGGTGTCCCTGTAGGGGTGTTTTTTATGTTTTGGCACCCCAGAGCTTCTGTCAACCTGAAGTGGTACAGTCAAAAATGACCAAGTATAACAGAGGCGTTGAAATTCACTAGGCGCTCCTTTGTATCTGAGGCTTGTGGTTGTGTCAAATAGCGCAATAGGGCCACATATGGGGTATTTCTATAAACTGCAGAAACAGGGCAATAATTATTGGGGTGCATTTTTCTGGTAGTAGGTTTATAATTATGAAAAATATTGGATTACAATAAAATCTCTGCACAGAAAATTTTAATTTTCAAATTTCTTACACACTTAGCTTTTATTTCTGTGACTCCCCTAAAGGGTTAAAACACTTTCTGGATGTGCTTTTGCAGAGTTTGGGTGGTGCAGTTTATGAAATGGGGTGCTTTGTGGGGCTTTCTAACATACAGGCCCCTCAAATACACTTTAAACCTGAACAGGTCCCTAAAAATATCTGATTTTGAAATTTTACAGAAAATTTGGAAATTTGCTGCTTATGTTTTAAGCTTTTTATTGTCTAAAAAAATTAAAGATAGTTTAATAAATGCCGCCAACATAAAGTAGACATGTTGCTAATGCTATTTAATATATAATTTATGTGGCATAACCATTTTCTGTATAAGCAAAAAAGTTTCAAAGTTGGAAAAATGCATTTTTTTCTCAATTTTTCACTTTATTTTGGGTTTTTTTCATAAATTTGTTTAAAAGTATTGACTCCAATTTACCAGAAATGTGAAGTACAATATGTCACGAGAAAACAATCTCAGAATCAGCCAGATAGGTAAAAGCATCCCGAAGTTATTAATGAATAAAGTAACACTGGTCAAATTCATAAAATTTGTCTCTGTCCTCAAGGCCATTTCAGGCTCTGTCCTTAAGGGGTTAAGTACCAGCCTTGTTAATGACATCAAAACAGCAAGCCAGCTGACAGACAAGTAATCCAGAACAGAAAAAGAGCTACATAAAAAACTCAGCAGAAAACACAGTACAATATACATAGCGTCAAATGCAGTATCTGTACCCTTTTTTTTTTAACAAATAAATGTTAAGAGTTAGTGGTATACATCTAGACACAGTGTTCTAAGGATGAATGAATATTTCTGCATCTGCTTTCTAAAGAGCAATATCACAGTTTTATTAACACTTTGTTCTAGTGATGAATTGTTTGTGATAAACAACTTTCCAAGTAATTATCAAGTAGGTAATTTTAGCCTTTCAACATTCAGTCAAATCTATTTATATATTTAGTTTACTTATGGATAGGGAACAGCCAAGTTCGAGTTCATACATGAACACGTGTTCATGTACACGGACGGAAAAACGTACGGTTATGCATCTGTTTTTGTATCTGTTTGTTGTTAGTCAATAAAATTTGTATAAAAAGGCTGCTGAGCTGACGGCTCAGTAGCCAATCAGCAATTTTGTAGACATGACTATTGCACTGGCAAATGTGATTGGTCAGGCAGGACATGTGACCCTGGCTTATAATAATGCCTGCAATGTGTCCCTCTGCTAATTTGCTGCTGGTTAGTGTAGGGAGAGCTACAGGCAGGAAGAGCTAGATAAGCTGCAACACTTTACTAACTGCCTTTTTTAGAGCACAACAGTGGGGTCACCTGTGCTGAGGGGCTGGTGACTAAGAATGTCAGTGGAATATAAGGAGGCTGTAAAAAATGTCCACAGATTCAGACCTCTGTTCACACCAGGGAAAGGTTGTAATTGCAAGCAGGGATAGAAAAGCCTGAACAAGTGTCCTAATGCAGTGTACCAGAGCCAGTGTCCATTACTATCTAGAGCAGCATATGTAGGTCAGTACTTATGTTCTTATATGCTCTTAAGTGTGTAGGTTGCTACTGTTGCTACCAGATGTCACTTTGTATTCTGCACTATTTTGAAAAAAGTAAACTAACTAAAGGGTTAACTATAAACTTTACCTTGTGTTGTGTATTTCCTGTTATATACCACTAAGCTGGGTTCACACACAGTATATTTCAGGCAGTATTTGGTCCTCATGTCAGGTCCTCATAGCAACCAAAACCAGGAGTGGATTGAAAACACAAAAATGCTCTGTTCACATAATGTTGTAATTGAGTGGATGGCCGTCATTTAATGGCAAATATTTGCTGTTATTTTAAAACAACGGCTGTTGTATTGAAATAATGGCAGTTATTTACCGTTATATGGCGGCCATCCACTCAATTTCAATGTTGTGTAAACTGAGCCTTTCTGTGTTTTTAATCCACTCCTGGTTTTAGTTGCTATGAGGACCAAATACTGCCTGAAATATACTGTGTGTGAACCCAGCCTTAGGCTAGGTTCACACTATGTAACTGTGCGGCTGTATTTTTAATGCGGCTGTAAATGTGCGGATGAAACTACGGCCGTGGGAAAAAATAGACATGCGGCTGAAAACATACGATCATTTACTTGGAAATCTGGTTCAACTAAAAATAACAAATAAAATCTTAAGAAAGTGATGCAAACACCTCTGGATGCATCTGGGAAAGCAGGGAAACAGTTTACATGAATCGCTATTACCGGGGTTTGCGATCCTCTGCAGTATGCCGATGCCTCTCATGTTTAATATATTGAAATAATAAAACACATTTTCGTTGTTATAAAGTCCCTTTCATTGTTCAATAATTTAATTTAAACGATTCCATCATTTTGCAATTAAATATACTGTTAAAATAAATATATATATATAAATAAATGTATATTTATATATTTATTTTTTGACAGTATACTTAATTGCACAATGATGGATTTGTTAGAATTAAATTATTGATCAACGAAACTGATTTTATTTTAACAAAAAATGTGTTTTATTAATTAAATATTAATTAGTACAGGAAGCTCCAGTAAGCCGTTAATTCATATTGCCGGCAATAGAGCATTCTGTACTAATCATCACTTTACTGTAATTAAAACATCAAATGTTTCTTATAATTATGTTATCACAATAGCATTATTAGAAGAAACATTTAGAATTATATGTGCGCTCAGCTGATTGGCTGAGCGCACATATTATTAGCGGGTCTGCAGCACAGTGACTTCATTGTGCTGCGGACCAGCAAAGAGGACACATCGGGGTGAGTATAGAGCTCTCCCCACCCCCTTCCCAGCACTGCACCCCTCACAGCAAGGAAGGGGGGTCACTTAACCCCTTCCTTCCCTTCCTTGCTGGGATGGGTGCAGTCTGACATCAGTCTGGCCCCAAGGGGTTAAGGGGGTTACAATAAATCCTCCCTTAACCCCTTGGGGGCCAGACTGTAAGCAGCGATCTGTAAAGATGCTGCATACTGTAAGGTGCACAACACCGCTCACAATGATGGGTGTTGTGCTCCTGTTTGTGTGTTTTTTGTGTGTTTCTCCCTTTTTATTTTTCAGATATCACTTCATTGTGCTGCGGACCCGCTAATTATATATCAGCTGAGCGCACATATAATTCTAAATGTTTCTTCTAATAATGCTATTGTGATAACATAATTAGAAGAAACATTTGATGTTTTAATTACAGTAAAGTGATGATTAGTACAGAATGCTCTATTGCCGGCAATATGAATTAACGGCTTACTGGAGCTTCCTGTACTAATTAATATTTAATTAATAAAACACATTTTTGTTAAAATAAAATCAGTTCCGTTGATCAATAATTTAATTCTAATGAATCCATCATTGTGCAATTAAATATACTGTCAAAAAATAAATATATATATAAATATACATTTATTTATATATATATTTTAACAGTATATTTAATTGCACAATGATGGATTCATTAGAATTAAATTATTGAACAATGAAAGGGACTTTATTACAAAGAAAATGTGTTTTATTAATTTAATATATTAACTATTAGAGGCATCGGCATTCGGCATCATTGCCGGCTATTTTTGAAGTACTCCGTACGGACCGCCTGTCAATCCACGGCCGCATGTCCAGCCGCAAACAATGGTCTTGTTCATTTTTTACGGGTCCGTTTACGATAGGGCCGTAGATTCATACATAGTGTGCACTGTGCAGCCGTATATCGTATACTTTCCAGCGTACGCATGAACCACCAAAAATACCGCCGCACAATTACAGCCGCAAATACAGCTACAGTTACATAGTGTGAACCTAGCCTTAGGCTGCGTTCACACTACGTATATTTCAGTCAGTATATTTCAGTCAGTATTGCAACCAAAACCAGGAGTGGATTAAAAACACAGAAAGGATCTGTTCACACAATGTTGAAATTGAGTGGATGGCCGCCATATAACAGTAAATAACTGCCATTATTTCAATATAACAGCCGTTGTTCTAAAATTACAGCAAATATTTGCCATTAAATGGCGGCCATCCACTCAATTTCACCATTGTGTGAACAGATCCTTTCTGTGTTTTTAATCCACTCCTGGTTTTGGTTGCAATACTGACTGAAATATACTGACTGAAATATACATATACTGACTGAAATATTCGTAGTGTGAACGCAGCCTCCATTCTGTAAGTGTAAATCGACTCTGTACCCACAATCTGACCCCCCCTTCCCCAAACCACTTGTACCTTCGGATAGCTGCTTTTAATCCAAGATCTTTTCTGTGGTCCGTTCAGCAGGTGATGCAGTTATTGTCCTAAAAAACAACTTTTAAACTGGCAGCCCCGTGCCCTTTGGCCGTGGCTTACATTGTGTATACATTAGGCTGGCACAACCTCTCTGTCCCTCCTCCCCTCCCTCCTCATCATTAGGAATGCTCCAGGCAGATTGCCTCCTATTCATCAGCAGTGTTAGCACGGCACATGGGCTGGATCGTTAAGCAGCTGTGTAGTTTTCACTGCAGAGGAATAGGAAAAATGGCTAAGAGGGTGGGGAGGGACAGAGAGGGTGTGCCAGCCGAATGAATAAACAAACTAAGCCATGGCCAAAGGGCATGGGGCTGCAAGTTTAAAAGTTGTTTTTTTTATGACAATAACTGCATCACCTGCCGAAAGGACCACAGGACAAATCCTGGATTAAAAGCAGCTATCCGAAGGTACAAGCGGTTTGGCGGGGTCAGATTGTCGGTACAGAGTCGCTTTAATTGTCTAACCAATCCTTCAGCTGGGTAACCCACACAGTCTGTACCTATCACAGGGCCCCTCCAGCAGTATTAATGCTGTGGCCTAGGTTTATGGAACTTACCCTGGGCCTGCTGGTGGGTTCTGGTGTTTGGAGGCTACTTTTTATGGTGGCCAGGAGTGGTAACACCCACCCCTGGACACACGTCAACCGGATCTTGGTTAGAACTAAGGTGAGGTTCAAGGTGTAGGTGCGAGTGCGGCGGTAGAGATAACAGAGTCCCACTTTAAGAGTTATTCAAACTTTACTTGAAAAAGGTTTCTTAGTGCAAAACAGTTACAAACAGTGATCAGGTACTTAGTGCAAATAATCAGCAATAAAACACGAACAGGTAGATAAATGAGTTGATAGAAGAAACAGTAAGGTAACAGCTGTCAGGGACCAAATAGGAGTTCCCTTGCCTAATGTACTATGTTCTCTGCGGGGATGTGGTAAAGTGCCTTTACAGTGTTGAAGAAGTCCTTGTACTCACTTATGGATGAGTCTCAGTCATCTCACCTAACTACCTTCTGCCATACAGTGTTGGGTTTCCATCTTATGAGCATCTTGTCAGTAGAGTACGGCTTGCTGGCACTGTGCTCTACTGCAGGTCCAGTCTTGAGTTATCCATCCCTTTCTCTAAGGTGGTTGACTGTCTTGTTTTACCAGTAAAATCCACAGCATAGGCAAGGGTCAAGGGTCCCTGGTCTCTGGTTCCCCTAGGAGTATTGTCTTGTGACCCATAGTGGTTGGGTAACTAGCTGCAGGAATAACTATGTACAGGACCGTCCTGGCCTGTAGCCAGGCACTAACTACAATAAGGTAGTAGCCACTATAAAGGAAGCATGTGTGTAGCTAGACCTAAGGTTAGCTGCAGCTGTGCTGGGAGAGTGTGACCTCTAGTGGTTGGAGTAAGAAACAGCTGCCTCTTGTCCTAACCTGTGACACTAGAGTGATACACTTTTACCAAGGTGTAAGAAGTACGGAAAAACACAAAGTGGGACACTACATATAGTCTGAGGTAAACAAGTTTGGAGGGTTCTAGTCAGAGTACTTCTACAGAGAGTTTGTACCAAAGAGTGTCTCCTGCTGGGAGTATTCCAGGGCTGGGTATTTCAGGGCCTGGTCTTAAGGCCACGGCTCTTAAGCGGGACTATGAGATACTGTATTTTATTCCTTCTAAGTTATTTTGTCCTAGCTATGTCCGGCTAGTAGAGGTTGCGGTAAAAGGGACAACCCTATCTATGCTGGGCAGCTATCTCCCTCTTCATCCTAAAGGTTTATTCCAGGATATTCATTCAGTGGCTAGGTATGCACAGCTAAGTCAAAAACTTTACTGCTCTTGCTAGGTTTCCTTAGGGGTCTCTCCGTATATTCTATTATTCTGTCATATATATATATATATATATATATATATATATATATATATATATACACTACCATTCAAAAGTTTGGGGTCACATTGAAATGTCCTTATTTTTGAAGGAAAGGCACTGTAATTTTCAATGAAGATAACTTTAAACTAGTTCTAACTTTAAACAAATACACTATATACATTGCTAATGTGGTAAATGACTATTCTAGCTGCAAATGTCTGGTTTTTGGTGCAACATCTATACAGGTGTATAGAGGCCCATTTCCAGCAACTATCACTCCAGTGTTCTAATGGTACAATGTGTTTGCTCATTGGCTCAGAAGGCTAATTGATGATTAGAAAACCCTTGTGCAATCATGTTCACACATCTGAAAACAGTCTAGCTCGTTACAGAAGCTACAAAACTGACCTTCCTTTGAGCAGATTGTGTTTCTGGAGCATCACATTTGTGGGGTCAATTAAACGCTCAAAAAGGCCAGAAAAGGCAAACTTTCATCTGAAACTTGACAGTCTATTCTTGTTCTTAGAAATGAAGGCTATTCCATGCGAGAAATTGCTAAGAAATTGAAGATTTCCTACAACGGTGTGTACTACTCCCTTCAGAGGACAGCACAAACAGGCTCTAACCAGAGTAGAAAAAGAAGTGGGAGGCCGGGTTTGCACAACTAAGCAAGAATATAAGCACATTAGAGTCTCTAGTTTGAGAAACAGACGCCTCACAGGTCCCCAACTGGCATCTTCATTAAATAGTACCCGCAAAACACCATCTACAGTGAAGAGGCGGCTGCAGGATTTTGGGTTTCAGGGCAGAGTGGCAAAGAAAAAGCCATATCTGAGACTGGCCAATAAAAGAAAAAGATTGAGATGGGCAAAAGAACACAGACATTGGACAGAGGACTTGAAAAAGTGTTGTGGACGGATGAATCCAAGTTTGAAGCGTTTGGATCACAAAGAAGACGTAAAGAAGAACGTTTGTGAGACGCAGAACAAATGAAAAGATGCTGGAAGAATGCCTGACGCCATCTGTTAAGCATGGTGGAGGTAATGTGATGGTCTGGGGTTGCTTTGGTGCTGGTAAGGTGGGAGATTTGTACAGGGTAAAAGGGATTCTGAATAAGGAAGGCTATCACTCAATTGTGCAGCGCCATGCCATACCCAGTGGACAGCACTTGATTGGAGCCAATTTCATCCTACAACAGGACAATGACCCTAAACACACCTCCAAATTGTGCAAGAACTTTTTACAGCAGAAGCAGGCAGCTGGTATTCTATAGGTAATGGAGTGGCCAGCGCAGTCACCAGATCTGAACCCCATTGAGCTGTTGTGGGAGCAGCTTGACCGTATGGTACGCTAGAAGTGCCCATCCAACCAGTCCAACTTGTGGGAGCTGCTTCTAGAAGCGTGGGGTGCAATTTTTCCAGCTAGATTAATAGCTAGAATGCCAAAGGTGTGCAATGCTGTAATTGCTGCAAAAGGTGGATTCTTTGACGACAGCAAAGTTTGATGTAAAAACAATGTTATTTTTAAATGTAAATGATTATTTCTAACCTTGTCAATGTCTTGACTCTATTTTCTATTCATTTCACAACGTATGGTGGTGAATAAGTGTGACTTTTCATGGAAAACACAAAATTGTTTGGGTGACCCCAAACTTTTGAACGGTAGTGTATATATATTACTTAAAGTATCCAGCTTAAGGGATTCAGTACTCTATGTGTATCTTCACCTTATAACAAGAGACTGTATATTTTGTCAACTGTACCTTTAAGAAGTTAAACAGGAAAGACTCTGGTTAAGTTTACTTGAGCCTTAGTGATTACAATAAACCACACTTGCACCTGTATACTTAAAAAGATGTGTGTTGGTGCATCCAGGGGTGGGCACATAGCACTCCTGGCCACTGTGACAAGTGCAGAAGCGGTACACTACCATTAAATGGTGGCCATCCACTCTAATTCATTAGTATGTGAACAAAGCCTTTTTATGATTAAAATCCACTCCTGGTTTTAGTTGCAAAAACTGACCAAAATACTGAGAGGAAATACTGTGTGGGGGCATTATGGAACAATCTGCTGCTGAAAAAGATTCGGGAGTATTTGTGGACAGTAAACTCAACTATAGTTATCAGTGCCAGGCAGCAGCTGAAAAGGCTTATAAATAATGGGAGGCATCAAAGGAGGCATAGATTATCATGACAAGGACAAAGTTTTGCCTCAGAGCAAATCACTAGTCAGAACAACAGTGTATGAGAAGGATATAGTTAAATTGGAACTGGTGCAAAGGAGCAAAGGGTAAATTACAGTACTACAGGTAAGCAAGTTATGGGTTATCCAATTTAGAAAAAGATGTCTTAGAGGCGATCTAATCACAATGTAAAAATACTGTCTAAAAATAAACAGTACAGAACTCTTTCTAATAATGTTTTACGCAGTTGCAGGCCTGTAACCATGACAAAGGGTATATATATATATATATATATATATATGAGAAAGTTTCTCAATCACCACAGACAAGGATTCTTTACTATAAGGTCAGTGGAATCTGACTCAATATTCTGACTCTAAGTTCTCTCGATACAAGAGTAAGGCACACAAGTGTCTTCATATGAGGGCGGCACATCGAGGAAGAGACATGAACTACAGCTGACATCACTGCACAGAATGGCTGTGCTGGACTGCCGCCATGCCGCCAAGTCACACTTCTGGCAACAAAGCTACTCAGGAAGTAAGATGGGCTGGAGTGCCTCTTTAATCGTATTGTATTTACCACTGAAGAAGCTGTATTAGGCAACAATGGTAGAAATGTGTTTGGGAATTTAATGCAATTAACATAGGGCATGTGCAGGGATAGTTGCATGGGCTTCACAGAGGGCCCAGGGTAGACTAAATGAAGAACAGTGTACCTTACTACCTCCTCTCTCCTTCTCAGCATCCCCCTGGGTTGTCAGAACTTGCCTGTGATAGCAGAAACACTGAAACCAAGTGTGAACTAATCATCAGTCCCTGGGAAACTTCTGGTAACTTGCTTTTGGCTAGTGAAAAACCAACTGCTAAACCTTCACATCAGTTTGGTAAGTGAGCCCTTATGGGTAGGTTAATGTTGGTATTCATCCTTTCTGTTCACTGTTTGCCTAGGGACATAGAAATATCTCTGTAAACCATTACTTAAAATAATTTTATTTCTTCAACAAAACCTTTATGTTACCCATTAGGCCCATATGTTATTCTTTTCTGATACGGGCAGAATAATGCATAGAACTTGGCCTCCTACAAGCATTTAACAAAACAATTTGCCATGATTACAAAACTTATAAACCCAGCCATGGAGGATGCAAAATCTTTCATGTGTCAACAAACTTGTTCATAAGCAGTAACTGGGCTGCAATTATTATGTCAAAAAGTCTTCACACAACGGCATACTTTATTTCAACAAATCTAATTACATATCTAGCTTCCACCTATCATTCCCAGAACAATACATAGTTGCTAAAGCAGTATTACTTGAAATGCATTGTGTGTTTCAATACAAAATTATTTGCATTTGAACAAAAGACTTCTATTCACAGATGGATGCCCAAAATAGGATTTTTTTTTCTCTACTACAAAACTGCAATTCACTATTGTTAGTTACCTTCATAAGGTTATATCTTTATGTTAGCTGGTTATAGATAAGACAATTTGAAGAGCTAATACACATTCTGATATTTCCCTTTCCCTATATGTCTATGTTCACAGGCCGTCTTTCCCTGTCCGTTTGGCAGCTTTAAGGACAACCAAAATTTTGAGTCCAAATAACAGCTGTTATTTCATAACATTGGCCGTGATTGTATAGATGATGTCTGTCTTTATGAAGTTAACACTCCTAAAAGATGGCCAAAAACATAATGTGTGAACATATTTTTTCAGTGTGTGTGTGTGTGTGTGTGTGTAAAATGACCATATCAGTAATAATTGTTGTGGGCTAAGTAATTTTTCATTTGTCATAATCAAACTCAGTTTTTTTTTATGCCAGCTTATATGACAGTTTTCACTGTCACATATAACAAAAGTATATCGTGCAGAAAGTAACAATGTTAAATGTGGCTGACTTGCAACTTATTAGAAAAGAACTGTCATGCTAAAAATACAATATTACAATTTTATAATGCATTAGATTTTATCAATGACCCCCTCTGTTGTACTTTCTTTTTATCAAATACAGCTATAAACAAGGATATGTCATGTTGTCTCACTTTCTCTCCACCAATAAGGGATTAGCCAAGATTTAGCCCTCATATAGGGGGTATTGGTTAGCTTGGTGGTTGGTTAGTTAGTCTTTCTAAGTCTGCTGTTTCAGAGAGAGTTTACCTCAGGACCTGGTCCTTGTAGGCAGGTTGCTGCTTCTGCCAGAGACTGTACCTTCTTTTCCATCTCCTGTCTATAAAATAATGCCCTGCTGAAAACCTAAAGAGGGTCAACTACTGTTAAGGGGTCCACTACCTGTTTTTGTGTAGGGTTACCAAGTTCTACAAATGTTTTCTCAGGAAGTCCTTCTGCTGACAAGCACTGTCTCCAACGTGTAAGTGAAGCTAAAGTAAATCACTGACTACTGCTTGATTGCCTTGGGTAAATTTGAGGGATTAACCCCACCTGGTTATTCAAGCCTGGGGCTCTTATTCCGGGATCTGGCATTCTCTTTTGGCAAAAGGTGGTATTCTCCAAACCATGAGCACGGGGTTCTTCTATCAATATACAAGTCTTAGGATCCTTTTACACACACATATATCTGACAGATTATATGAGTTTATAATTATTGAAGTCAAATCCAGAAATGGATTTGAAAAAAAGAGAAATCTCAGACTTTCTTTATCACCTATTCTCTGTTTATAGCCTGCAAAGATCTGTCAGATATCTGTGTGTGCAAAAGGACCCTTAGGATATAAACCCACACACCATATACACAGCGTATTTACTGCTGCGATACGCAGCAAACACGCAGCAGATTAGATCTAAATAACTGAACACAGCATCAAATCTGCACCATCAAATCTGCTGCATATTTGTTGCGTATCTGCTGTGTATACGGTGTTTGGGTTTGTACCCTTAGGGTGTGTTTGCTCACAGATTCATCTGACAGATCATTGAAGCCAAAGCCGGGAACAAACTATAAACAGAAAACAGGTAATAAAGGAAATTCTTTCTCCTCTTTCCAAATTCATTCCAGGCTTTGGCTTCAATGATTTGGCAGATATCTGTTAGATAAAGCTCTCTGTGTAAACACACCATTAAAGGGGTATTCCAGGGAAAATCAATAATTTAGCAAAGGAAAGGGTTAACCAAGGTTAACCCTTTCCTAATATACTTACCTGTCCTTTAATGGCCCCCCAAGGAGATCTCCGGTCCGGTCACGTGATCTTCCAGCTTGTGGCTCGGATCCTCTTCTCCTTCCGGTTCGGTGACGTCACCCGGCCGGCGTCCGCTCTCCGTCTCATTAGCAGCAGAGCACTGAACCCTGACTAGATTGGTAGCGTGTAGCCAATCAGGGCTCAGTGCTCTGCATCCCCACCACGCTTCAGAGTGGGGGTCCCCTGAGGCTGCAGTAAATTATCAGGGGTCAGCGGGCTCAGTGCCGGTCACCAGTTACATGGGCCGGCACTGCACTACAGCAGGTGAATGCGGGGTCTGGCGTCAATCATCACTCCGCAGAACCAACCCCCCCACCTTGTCAGCGATGCCGACCAAAACCCGGGAGGGGATGCGGCGGGCGGCATTACTTCATTCATAGCTACCAGACACCCGGCTTCCCGCCGCATCCCTTCCCCCCAGGGACTCAGGGTCGGCATCGGTGGGGAAGTAATGTTTATCGGCTGCTGACCCGGCCCCCCTTCCTGTGTCCCTGTCAGAGATCACTCATCTCCACCCCCGGAGCGTGCTGCTGGCCCCGATCTCGGCACTGGTCTCAGGCACCTGTACTCAGCTGACAGGCGCTGTGTACGGGGCAAGACAGAAATCTCTCCTGCCTCACTCACACTGAGCCTGTCAGCTGAGTACAGGTGCTTCAGACCAGTGCCGAGATCGGGGCCAGCAGCACGCTCCGGGGGTGGGGGTGAGTGATCTCTGACAGGAAGCAGAGAGAGGATCACAGTGGATGAGGCAGCCTGGAAGCCTCCTGCCCTCTGTCAGTGTGAGGAGGCAGGGGATGATTTTTACTTCATCAAAAGAGGTATTTCCCATACTGTATTATCTCCTGGCTGCTGTTTGGCTATAATTTGCGCAAAATCGCTGCATTTTTACCGCAATTTTGCGCAAATTAGGGCTAAACAGCAGCCAGGAGACATCTCATAATGAATTGGTTATTTCCCATAACTGGTAAGGACCTTTTTGCCCTATAGTGGTGAGGTCCTGTATAGATCTAGGATTTAGCCATTTTATAGTGAATTGGCTATTTCCCATACTGCAGAAGGACCTTTGCCATCTATTTTATACCATGAAGGTGACATGTACAGTAGGAAAGGTCCTTTTCCGTGATGGGATTTAGCCTCCTCACATAGTAATGGCTATTTCCCATACTGCAGAAGGACCTTTTTCACCTATCCTATACCGTGAAGGGGACATGTAGAAAAGGTCCTTTTCAGTGATGAGATTTAGCCTCCTCACATAGTAATGGCTATTTCCCATACTGCCCGCAGACCTTTGCCACCTAGCCTATACCGTGAAGGTTGACATGTAGGAAAGGTCCTTGTGAGTGATGGGGTTTAGCCCCCTCACATAATAATGGCTATTTCTTATACTGCAGAAAGACCTTTTTTTACCTATCCTATACCATGGAGGTGACATGTAGGAAAGGTCCTTGTGAGTGATGGCATTTAGACTCCTCACATAGTAATGGCTATTTCCCATACTGCAGAAAGACCTTTTTCACCTATCCTATACCATGGAGGTGACATGTAGGAAAGGTCCTTTTCAGTGATGGGATTTAGCCTTCCACATAGTAATTTCTATTTCCCATACTGCAGAAGGACCATTGCCACCTAGCCTATACCGTGAAGATTGACATGTAGGAAAGGTCCTTGTGAGTGATGGGGTTTAGCCCCCTCACATAATAATGTCTATTTCCCATACTGCAGAAGGACCTTTGCCACCTAGCCTATACCGTGAATGTTGACATGTAGGAAAGGTCCTTTTCAGTGATGGGATTTAGCCTCCTCACATAGTAATGGCTATTTTACATACTGCAGAAGGATCTTTTCCACCTTTCCTATACCTTGAAGGTGACATGTAGGAAAGGTCCTTGTGAGTGATGGTATTTAGCTTCCTCATGTAATGTGCTACGACCTCCACCTCTTGCATTGTGTCACTGTATCCCCCTCGTGTACTGTGCCATTGTCCCCTATTATTAAGGGACTGACTCTTTAATCAATTTTTTCCAATCTTTGACTCTCCAGCTTAAAAATGACAACTCCTCTCATGAACTGCCAGCAGGACATGATGGGTGTTGAAGTTCTGCAACCTGGAGAGAGACAGACTGCAAAACTACAACTCCCATCACGAGCTACCAGCAGGGCATGATGGGGGTTGTAGTTCTGCAACCGGGAGAACTACAGACTGCAAAACTACAACTCAACTCAACAGAATGGGGTGGGAGAGCAGCCGGGAAGGTCAGTGGGTGTTATTCTTTTCACCGCCTCATCCACCAGGGCATTCTGAAAAAAAGGGTCAATGGCCGAATTACCCTTTTAACCCCCTGAGGGGTTTTTAGACACCGGTATTTCCAGGACTATGTTGGATTCGATGGACGACGTTGATGACTAGTTTTTTTTTTTTTTTTTTATAAAATGGTCAAGGGTTTTAGGGTTGTTTTTTTACAAATAAAAAATAATTATCAATTGTGTCTTGTTTTTGTTTTTTTAATTACAGACTTAGTAGTGGACGGCATCCATTACAAAGTCGGGGCTTAAAGTTAGTCAGTATAAAATGGCTAACGCTACCCCCCCCCCCCCCCCCCAATATTACCCCAGTACCCAATGCCACCAGATTACTGGGAACAGCCGGGTGCCATTAGTCCCGGAGCATCAAATTTGGCTCTCCTGGACTGGACGGCAGCAGGCTGGTATTATTAGGCTAGGGAGGGCAAAAATAAATGGCCCCTACCACCCTGGTACTACTAGGCTGCTGTTTTTTTTTTTTTTTCAACCTGGCTGGTTATGGAAAAAGCAGCAGCCTAGTAGTACCAGGGTGGGAAGGGCCATTTTTTAGGACCTCCCCATTCTAATAATACCAGCCTGCTACCAGGACGCTCCGGGACCGCTGGCACTCGGCTCTTCTCAGTACCCCTGGTGGCATTGGATAGTGAGGTAACACTAACACAAAAACACAGAAAAATGCAACAGCTCACCGCAACAGCAAGATACAGACCCACCACAGACATGAAAATCGTTAAAAGCAACCCCCCCAACTGCCAAAAAAAATTCCCACAAAATAATGAGTCTCTTAGTTACTATTTGCAAACAGCGACCGATTATCGTTCTGTGTAATAAAGACAACGATCATCGGCTGATCGTTGATATAGGTTCTGACCTATAATTGTCGGGCGCCGACCGTGCACCGCTACATGTAATAGCGGTGCGCGGCCGACGATATGCAAAGGGGAATACATACCTATGCAGGCTGCAGGGCTCCTCTTCCTCTGTGCTTCTCCCTGGGTCCCTGGTCAGGGCGGCCTGTGTCAGCTGACAGGCCACTCAGCCAATCACAGGCCGGGATCGCCGTGGCCAGTGATTGGCTGAGCGGCCTTTCAGCTGACACAGGCCGCTCTGAAGCTGGAGTGCGGGACCCAGTGAGAAGCACAGAGGAAGAGGAGCCCTGCAGCCTGGATATGTATACAGTTTAAACAAGGGCTGCAAGGACATCAGTAACGATGTCCCTGCAGCCCTTGTTAAACAATTATCAGGCCGTGTAATAGTTATTATCGGGCTCCCATTGGCCCGTGTAATAACACCCTTAGTAATGGATGCTCTCTATCAGACAGCTTCCACTATTAAGCCTGTGATGTAAATAAAAAAAACATAAGATACAATTGATACTTTTTTTAATTAAAAAAACACCCCTAAACCCCTCATTGACCATTTTATTTAAAAAAAAAAAAAAAAAAAAAGCTGGTCATCGACGTAGCCCACAGAATCCGATGTAATCCTCTGGATACCATTGTCTGAAAACAAAAAGAACGAGACGCACAAAAAAGCAGGAGTAGAGCACCCATCATTGTGACAGGTGTTCTACTGTTTAAAGTAGCAGCATCTTTACAGATAGCTGCTTACAGTCTGGCACCCAAGGGGTTAAGTATGGATGCATGGAATCCACACTCAACCCCCTGGGGGCTAGACATTTCAAACTGCACCAATACCAGCAAGGAATGGGGTTAAGTGCCCCCCTCGGCTGGGTGCAGTGTAAGATACAGGCACAGGGGAGAGAAAGCAGCTCCCCTGTGTCTGCATCTTCAGGACACAGCCTGGTTAATAGCCTTAACCCCTGCCTCACTGGTCCAGACTGCAAGTAAATCTATAAGTGCTGCATACTCACGTAATCGGGCCGTCGCACTGATTCCATTTTCAGATCTGCTGCTTCATTCCCGAGTTCCGACCTTCACTGTATACTGGTGTCAGGTCTGATCCATCAACATACAGAGAAGGTTGTAACTTGGGAACAGAGTGGCGGATCTGAGAACGGTAATGTCTAAATCCAATAGCGTAAATAGACCTGCTGACGTCACATGGTCACATGACTTCCTCAATTCACGTAACTGTACAACAGGCGTGGCTTATTCAGATTAGCCTCAACAGTAAATATTATGGGTTCAATAACAGGTGGAAGGAGGCACAATGGTGGGTGCAGTATATGGGGGAGGGGGTGCCAGGAGGCACAATGGTGGGTGCAGTATATGGGGGAGGGGGTGCACCCACCATTATGCCTCCATGCACCCCTTCCCCCATGTAATACTGCAATCACCATTATGCTGTACTGCAACCTCTCCCCATGTACTTTTGCACTCCCTCCCCCATGTACTACTGCTTTCATCATTATGCTGTACTGCAACCCCTCCCCATGTACTACTGCACCCACCATTATGCTGTACTGCACCCCCTCCCCATATATTACTGCACCCACCATTATGCTGTACTGCATCCCCATGTACTACTGCACCCACCATTATGCTGTACTGCATCCCCATGTACTACTTCACCCACCATTATGCTGTACTGCACCCCCTTCCCATGTACTACTGAACCCACCATTATGCTGTACTGCATCCCCCATGTACTACTGCACCCACCATTATGCTGTACTGCACCCCCTCCCCATGTACTACTGCACTCATCATTATGCTGTACTGCAACCCCTCCCCATGTACTAATGCACCCACCATTATGCTGTACTGCACCCCCTCCCCATGTACTACTGCACCCACCATTATGCTGTACTGCATCCCCTCCCCATGTACTACTGCACCCACCATTATGCTGTACTGCACCCCCTCCCCATGTACTACTGCACCCACCATTATGCTTTACTGCACCCCCTCCCCATGTACTACTGCACCCACCATTATGCTGTACTACACCCCCCTCCCCATGTACTACTGCGCCCACCATTATGCTGCACTGCACCCCTCCCCATGTACTACTGCACCCACCATTATGCTGTACTGCACCCCCCATGTACTACTGCACCCATCATTATGCTGTAATGCAACCCCTAATGTACTACTGCACCCATTATTATGCTGTAATGCACCCCCCATGTACTACTGCACCCATCATTATGCTGTACTGCACCCTCCCATGTACTACTGCACCCATCATTATGTTGTACTGCAACCTCCCATGTACTACTGCACCCACCATTATGCTGTACTGCACCCCCATGTACTACTGCACCCACCATTATGCTTTACTGCACCCCTCCCCCCTGTACTACTGCACCCACCATTATACTGTACTGCACCCCTCCCCCATGTACTACTGCACCCACCATTATGCTGTACTGCACCCCCTCCCCATGTACTACTGCACCCACCATTATGCTGTACTGCACCCCTCCCCATGTACTACTGCACCCACCGTTATACTGTACTGCACCCCCTCCCCCATGTACTACTGCACCCACCATTATGCTGTACTGCACCCCTCCCCATGTACTACTGCACCCACCATTATGCTGTACTGCACCCCTCCCCGTGTACTACTGCACCCACCATTATACTGTACTGCACCCCTCCCCCATGTACTACTGCACCCACCATTATACTGTACTGCACCCCTCCCCCATGTACTACTGCACCCACCATTAGGCCAGGTTCAGACTATGTAAGTGTGCGGCTGTATTTGCGGCTGTAATTGTGCAGTGGTATTTTTGGTGGTTCATGCGAACGCTGGAAAGTATACGATATACGGCTGCACAGTGCACACTATCTATGAATCTACGGCCCGATCGTAAACGGACCCGTAAAAAATGAACAAGACCATTGTTTGCGGCTGAATATGCGTCCGTGGATTGACAGGCGGTCCGTACGGAGTACTTCAAAAACAGCCGGCAATTATGCCGAATGCCGATGCCTCTAATAGTTAATATATTAAATTAATAAAACACATTTTCTTTGTAATAAAGACCCTTTCGTTGGTCAATAATTTATTTCTAACGAATCCATCATTTTGCAATTAAATATACTGTTAAAATAAATAGATATATAAATAAATGTATATTTATCTATATATTTATTTTTTGACAGTATATTTCATTGCACAATGATGGATTCGTTAGAACTAAATTATTGAACAACGAAACTGAATTTATTTTCACGAAAATGTGTTTTATTAATTAAATATTAATTAGTACAGGAAGCTCCATAAACCGTTAATTCATATTCCCGGCAATAGAGCTTTCTGTACTAATCATCACTTTACTTTAATTAAAACATCAAATGTTTCTTCTAATTATGTTATGACAATAGCATTATTAGAAGAAACATTTAGAATTATATGTGCGTTTAGCTGATTGGCTGATCGGCTGAGCGCACATATAATTAGCCGGTCCGCAGTACAGTCACTTCATTGTGCTGCGGACCAGCGAAGAGGACACATCGGGGTGAGTATAGAGCTCTCCCCACCCCCTCCCCAGCACTGCACCCCTCCCAGCAAGGAAGGGGGGGTCACTTAACCCCTTCCTTGCTGGGATGGGTGCAGTCTGACATCAGTCTGGCCCCCAAGGGGTTAAGGGGGATGCAATACATCCTCCCTTAACCCATTGGGGGCCACACTGTAAGCAGCGATCTGTAAAGATGCTGCATACTGTAAGGAGCACAACACCGCTCACAATGATGGGTGTTGTGCTCCTGTTTGTGTGTTTTTGTGTGTTTCTCCCTTTTTGTTTTTCAGATATCAGTATCCTGGGGATTACGTCGGATTCCGTGGACTACGTCGATGACCAGTGGTTGTGGGTTTTTTTGTTAATAAAATGGTCAATGAGGGGTGTGGGGGTGTTTTTATTTGAATAAAAACATTTTTTAACTTGTGTCTTGTCTTTATTTCTTTACTTTATAGACTTAGTAGTGGAAGCCGTCTAATAGACGGAATCCATTACTAAGTTGGGGCCTAGTGTTAGCCGGTATAAAATGGCTAACACTAACCCCCCATTATTACCCCAGTACCCAATGCCACCAGGGGTACTGTGAAGAGCCGGGTGCCAGTGGTCCCTGAGCGTCAAAATTGGTGCTCCTGGACCGGGCGGCAGCAGGCTGGTAAGATTTAGGCTGGGGAGGGCCTAAACCAATGGCACTTCCCACCCTGGTGTTACCAGGCTGCTGTCGTTTGGTTTTTAACCCGGCTGGTTATAAAAATAGGGGGGACCCTATGCGGTTTTTTTTTAAAAAAATAAATAAATAATTTAAAAAAAACGCATAGGGTCCCCCCTATTTTTATAACCAGCCGGGTTAAAAACCAAGCGACAGCAGCCTGGTAACACCAGGGTGGGAAGAGCCATTGGTTTAGGCCCTCCCCAGCCTAAATATTACCAGCCTGCTGCTGGTCATCGACGTAGTCCACGGAATCCGACGTAATCCCCAGAATACCGATATCTGAAAAACAAAAAGGGAGAAACACACAAAAAACACACAAACAGGAGCACAACACCCATCATTGTGAGCGGTGTTGTGCTCCTTACAGTATGCAGCATCTTTACAGATCGCTGCTTACAGTCTGGCCCCCAAGGGGTTAAGGGAGGATGTATTGCATCCCCCTTAACCCCTTGGAGGCCAGACTGATGTAGAAAGGTAGTAAGTGATCCCAATCACGACCATCCTTTTCCACCACTTTTTTTAACATATGTTTCAGGGTTTTATTAAACCTCTCCACTAACCCGTCTGTCTGTGGGTGATATACAGAGGTACGTAGGTGTGAGATTTTAAACAGTTTGCATAGCTCTTTCATTACCTTTGACACAAATGGGGTACCTTGGTCGGTCAAGATTTCCTTGGGGATCCCCACCCTGGAAAACATATAAAACAATTCCCGTGCAATGGTTTTAGAGGCAGTGTTTCTTAGGGGTACAGCCTCAGGATAGCGGGTCGCGTAGTCCAACACAACTAGAATGTACTGGTGTCCCCTAGCCGA